>NW_018229527.1:0-2575 GCF_001263595.1 Phalaenopsis equestris | reverse complement strand
AAAGCCAAGAGCGACACTTTTCATTCCCCATGAGTAGTGGCCATGATGATCAAGCTGCAGCCATTTCTTCCATTCTTTTCTCCAGTAGAAAAACTTGTTCATCCCCGAGGAGGATAACCCTACGCAGCTCATCTACGGCGTTCTCTTCAGTGTGAGGTTGAGCCTCGCGCGCAGATGTGGTAGCTCTGGTTTCAATCACATGGACATTCATGAAGTCTTCCTCCAACTAATCATTGTAATCAAAATCCTCATTGTCAATATCGACAGAAACTCCGTGTTCTCGAGCTAACTCAGAAATCTCCATCCTGAGTTTCTCAACTTTTTCTTCGATTATCGATTCCTTGATTGCTTTAAGATTCGAAGGACCCTGATGGAAATCCTAAACTTGTTCCTCCATCTCACTAGCTACTGTCGCAACGATGTCAGATATTTCAGGCAGTGGTTTTACTTCCTGTCTTGCAGGCTCACTGAACAGTATCGTTGCAGCGACCTTGGGTACCCATACCTTCTTCTTATTCGACGATGATGCCTCAGGACGGGACGTCTTAGTAGGTACATCGATATGTCAAGGGAAGGTATGCTCCTCGTGGTGTAGACCAACTACAGTGCCAGGTAATCGTCTTGTCTTTCTTTCCATGACTGCAGAAATAATGGGTAAACCTCTCAGACCCAGTCTTGACTTAATCGGCCGGCGACCTGATGTCCTGGTGGTGACATGATCGGTGGTGACCATAGCAGTATCGACTCAGTTTCCCAAACGGAGCCAGATGGGAATACGGGTAGGTGACTTGACTTTTCAGACGACTTGTGAGACTTTTTTACGGACTTAACATCCTTCAAAATTTCATTCTTCATACGATGGGAAATTACATGTCTCACTTGTTTAAGTAATTCACTAACATAACATCTTTCTTTAATAGCAAGCCTTCTGAAGACTGTGCTAACTCTGGTGATAGGAGTAAACTTTTTTGCCTCCTCACCATGTCCATGAAGTGATGGGAATGCAACAACAATCTTATGGGTACTCTCATATCCATCAGTATCTGTTAGAGGATGGAATCTACTCCCTCGCAGGAGTGGGTAAATTTTTGGTAATACCTCTTCAACTTGATGAGGCTCCTCCTCTAAGGTGTGTTTTCAAGAGTCTGGACTTTGATGGCCCTCCGAATTTTCCTATTGAGGTTCCTCCTTTGAGTTTGGGTCAGTGGTACAGTCCTTGAGCTCAACCCAATTTCAAACACGGGTGGCGGAACAGTTAATCCTTCAGCCGAATCTTCGACAATCATCACTTCCTTCCCCTTAGCAACAGCGGGGATAGCAGCTTTAGCCTTCTTCCCGGTACTGGTAGGGAAGTCCTGAAGGCAGCTCAAACCAAATTCTGCAGACGGCTCTTAAACTTCCAAGGTAGCGATCTTCATTACCACGAACGGGGCTTTCCCAAGGATAACCTCGAGGTCTTCGAATCCAGCTCCAAACTTGATGGTGGGAGCGACGTTACGGGCGTTGCGGTCCGTCGACAGGTTGCAAGAAAAGGTCAGCATTGGGTAAGCCATCACAGCAGGCTTTAAAACAGAAAGTTTTAAGGTTAGCTATATGGCTAAAAACTTCGTAATCCTTAGTGCAAGCACTGAAAGTAGAGGTTAAATCTGTAGACCGGGCAGGTCTTAATTCACAGGTAATTTTAACATCCTTTTTTCTTTAAAGGGTGTAAAATTGATTAATATTTTGAAGTGCGTGCAACAAAACATGATTTGGTTTAATTTGCAAAGCAGCAAAACAAATGTGAAAAGGAGTTATGCGAAAATTTAGGACCCAGCGCGGGACCCAATTTGTGGCAGAAAAATGCCCAGGTGGAGTTAATCCACCAACATACCTATTTGGCGTCCCACCCCACATAAGAATTTAAAGAGTCCTTAATGGCCTTCTGAACCCCTTTATTCAAAGATGGTTGAACTGCTAGTCCTGAAGTCCAAGGAGTTAGCGTTAGCTGTACTTTCCCAAGACAGAAATGGGTAAAGTATGCTAACGGAAGAAGGGTAATTTGGTTCAAGAGGGACATGGACATATTACTGATGTGTGAAGATAATATTTTTTTGATTTTTATAGAGAGAAAAGCTTGTCCCCAGCGGAGTTGCCAGAAGCTGTCGGCGTTATTTCGGGAATGTTTTGTGGGGTTGCCCGTAAGAAGCTGTCGATCATCAGAATCGAAATCCCGTCGCCCGCTTCCTAAGGACGTTAAAGTATGAAATAAAACTGACCCCATAGTTTTCATAATTTAAAATGAAAGAGCACCGTACTAAAATCCTGTATTTATCCCGAAGGATAAACACAAGACTTGAGGATGATGCTCGATCAAAGAAACTAAGGAAAGTATGACGTTCGTTTGGTCTGCGAAACCTTTAGATTTGCCGACAAGTTCCCCTATTAATATAAAGGATTAAATACGGTTTATATTAAGCTGGGTTCGGACATGCTTCCTATAAGGGCAAGCTCCTATAGTTAATTACATTTTAAATGACCAAAGCCAGTTAAGAAAACTATCGATAAAAATTAAGAAATATTATCTTCAAGGAAT
>NW_018229526.1:0-1964 GCF_001263595.1 Phalaenopsis equestris | reverse complement strand
AGGACAAATATGGATTAGAACTATAGGGGTTCATGTAGGATTTAGGTCCAATTTGGGTTAGACCTGAATGTGGTGGAAGCTAGGTCCAAGTTAGGTTTGACCTAGGGTTTTTATTTAGGTCTAATGTGGATTATATCTAATAAGGGTTTGGGCTAGGCCTAAGTTAGGTTAGACCTAGAGGGTTGGTCTAATTAGGGTTTGATATAAAGATTAAGTTAGGTCTAATGTGGATTAGATCTAAGGTGGTTCAAGCTAGGTTTAAGTTAACTTGGACTCAGTGTTGGTTCATGTTGAATTTAAATCTAACTTGGGTTAGAACTAAAAAAGGTTCATGTTGGATTAGGTCTACTTTAGGTTAGACCTAAGGTGGTTCAAGCTAGGTCTATGTTAGGCTAGACCCAGGTTGTTTCATGTTGAATTCAGATATAGCTTAGGTTAGACCTAAAAAAGGTTCATGTTGGATTAGGTCTAATTTAGGTTAGACCTAGGGTGGTTCAAGATAGGTCTAAGTTAGGTTAGACCCAGGGTTGGTTCATTTTGAATTTAGATCTAATTTGGTTTAAACTTAAAAAAGGATCATATTAGATTAGTCCTAATTTAGGTTAGACTTAAGGTGGTTCAATCTAGGTTTAAGTTAGGTTAGACCTAGGTTAGTTCATGTTGAATTTAGATCTAACTTGGGTTAAACCTATAAAAGGTCATGTTGGATTAGGTCTCATTTAGTTAGACCTAAGGTGGTTCAAGCTAGGTCTAAGTTAGGTTCGACCCAAGGTTTAAGTTAGGTATAATGTGCTTTAGACCCAGGGTTTAGGTTAGTCTAATATAGCTTAGAGCTAGGGTTTAGGTTAGGTCTAATGTGGATTAGACCTAAAATTTGGGTTCGCCCTAAGGCAGATTAGACCTAGAATTTGGGTTAGGTCTAATGTGGATTAGACCTATAGTTTGGTTTAGGTTTAATGTGTATTAGACCTAATGTTTGGGTTAAGTCTAATATTGATTAGGCCTAAGGTTTAGGTTAGGTATAATGTGGATCAGACTTAGAGGATAAGTTTAATGTGGTTCAAGTTAGGGTTTAGGTCTAATTTTGAATAGCCCTAAGAGGTTTTGGGTTTAGTTCTAATTTGGGTTAAACCTAAGAGGTTCAAGATAAGACTAAGTTAGGTTTGACCTAGATTTTATGTTTAGGTTTAATTTGGATTAGACCTAATGTTTGGGTTAGGTCTCATGTGGGTTAGACCTAAGAGGTACTGATTGTGCTTCGATCTAATTTGGTTTATACCAAAAAGTTTTAGGGTTTTGGTCTAATGTGAGTTAGATTCAAAGGATTAGGTATATTGTAGGTTAAACTTAAAGAATTGGTTGATATTGGGTCTAATGTGAGTTAGATTCAAGGGATTAGGTCAATTCTGATTAGAACCCAGGCCTCAATTGGATTAGATCCAATTGATAGTTTGACTTAGGTTTAAGCTAGATTAAGCCTATGCCGAGTTTAGGCTCAAACCTTACGTCATTAAGGACAACATAATGGTTAGAAGGGTAACCATGTTGTTAAGACCAGGGTCCCAAGGTGGCTTAAAGTTTTAAATTAAGTTTGAGAACAATTTGGACTAAAGTGTAAATTTCAATTTTTACATTTATACCTTTAGACTTATAATTTTCATTTTAGAAATTTTAAGGGTGGAAATCATAATTTTAAGTTTTAATTTTATTTCCCTAAATTTTTCTGCCAATTTACTTTTCTCAATTTTCAATTTTTTTGATTTTTTATAATTATTTCAAAAAATAATTATATATATGGTAGGAATTTGGACATTTCAATGTTAAGGAAGGCTCTTGACATTGGAAAAATCAGGAAATGTCCCCAGGGTGGAGTGAATAATCCCTTAAATTTTCATAATTTTTTTAAGTTTACATTCTATTTTTAATAAGTAAAATACTCTCTAGAGTATTTAATTAATTAAAAA
>NW_018229525.1:0-226 GCF_001263595.1 Phalaenopsis equestris | reverse complement strand
GGCGAGCACACCGCACGTATTGGTGTTGACCGACAGGATCATCAAGACCAATATAGATTTCTAAGTTATCAGACCTATAGAGAAGTGTGAATTTGTGTCTGCTATTTGTTTTTGTTAGGGATTTTTTGCAAATAAGTGTCTGATCAAGATCAGGCAGTGAGGACTCTCACTTAGTATTGGATAGTGAGTTTAAAAGTTGTTAAGTGTGTTGTTTTGTTTTTTTTTT
>NW_018229524.1:0-376 GCF_001263595.1 Phalaenopsis equestris | reverse complement strand
TCTTCGGATGAGGAATGACAGGTCTATACGAGGAGAAAGAAAAAGAACGGAGGACGCTCGAGCTAGGGAATCTATTGGATGATATATTAGTTACTACTGACAATGACACTCATCTGACCAATTTATTAGCTGGCTCCTTCTCTATAACTAGAGGCAGAGGTAACAAGGCAAAATCGGGTCGCTTTCAGCTGCCTGATACTCTAATTTTGGCACTTTTTAGTTTTTTATTTAGATTTCTTATGTATTTCTTATGTATTTTCTCTTTTTTGGAACCATTTGATTTGATTGTTTTTGTGTGGGTTGGGTGCCATGTTTGGGACTTTCTACAAAATTTAATACCCTTTTTTTATTTAATATATTAGCCATTGAGCTTTCA
>NW_018229523.1:0-346 GCF_001263595.1 Phalaenopsis equestris | reverse complement strand
CATAGAATAAAAAAAGGAAAAAATGAGTGTGAGGAAGATGTAAGGAGATAATGGAAGCCATAAATAAGTTAAATGAATGCAGTGAAGAGAAGAAAGAAGATGAAAGGAGAGGAAGGGAGGGAGGGATGGAGAGAGAAAGAGAGGGAGGAGGAACAGGTGAGTAAGAAAGAGAGAGAGTTAGAATATGAGAGAGATTTAGTGAAACAAAGAGAGAGAGCAAAGGTGAGAGAGAAGAAGAGAGCAAGTAAAGAAAATAAATGCAAAGTGAGAAGTAAGAGAGATAGAAATGAATAATGAGATGAGAGAGATTTTGAGAGAGAAATAGGGAGAGTGAGAAGAGAGAGAG
>NW_018229522.1:64017-64907 GCF_001263595.1 Phalaenopsis equestris | reverse complement strand
TTTTGGGAATTTTTGGAATTTTTGGATTTTTAGGCATGGAGGGGCATTTTGGTAATTTGGTCAACAAATGGACCCCCAATAGGTGTGAGGGTACCTTTTGGGGATTTCATTGATCCATGATTCATTCAAAAAGTGAGGTCAACAAATGGACCCCCAATAGGTGTGGTGTGCTGGGAGAGCACACTGCACGTATTGGCGTTGACCGACGAGATCAACAAGACCAACACAAACTTCTAAATCAACAGACTTAGAAGAAAGGTGTAAATTGTGTTTGCTATTTGTTTCCGCTGGGGAATTTTAGCAAATGGGTATGTCTGATCAAAATCAGAAAGTGAGGACACTTGCTGAGGATTGGAGAGTTGGTTTAAAGTATATTTTGTGTATGAGAATCAGAATTTGGGTTCTGATCTTAAAAAATGTGTATCAGCAGGACAAGACTGACTGAACACGAGAATTGGATGTCTCGAATAGATTGAAGGGCTTATTCCCTCAACCTCTAAAAGTTTGGTATGAACCATTGCAATAGAGAAATATCTAAAGCAATGCGGTATCAGATATTGAGATCCGTACCTCTAAAAGTTTGATATGAACCATTGCAATAGAGAAATATCTAAAGCAATGCGGTATCGAATATTGAGATCCGCACCTCTAAAAGTTTGATATGAACCATTGCAATAGAGAAATATCTAAAGCAATGCGGTATCAGATATTGAGATGTGGTATCGGATACTGAGATCCGTACCTCTAAAAGTTTGATATGAACCATTGCAATAAAGAAATATCTAAAGCAATGTGGTATCGGATATTGAGATTCCTGCCTCTAAAAATTTTATATGAACCATTGCAATAGAGAAATATCTAAAGCAATGCGGTATCGGATATTGAGATCC
>NW_018229522.1:63355-63592 GCF_001263595.1 Phalaenopsis equestris | reverse complement strand
TTTTTTTATTGTTTAATTTATTTTAGATGTTTTAGGATTTAGACCCAGTTTCAGACAAGCGCGACATCTAAGAACGAGTCTTTGTCTTTGAAACACGAGGCATGGTGCTTCTTGAAGTACCGTCCACTGACTTAGGAAAAGTGTTAGAAACAACTCACTCTTTAAGGTGCTATCAGAATTATATTCTTTCAGGACCTGTAAAAGAGGTGTTATCTCTAAAGACGCCGTAGCTGAAGA
>NW_018229522.1:59972-63210 GCF_001263595.1 Phalaenopsis equestris | reverse complement strand
TGAACACTGAAAGATACGACTTCAGGATTGAATCTCCATTAACGACTAATATCATCGTCGTTTCTTTAATTCTTTTTTTCTGAGCCTAAGCAGATTTCAAAATTTTGGTGATGTGATCAAAATATTTTTCATTGTCCAAAGATATTTCTGAGTCAATTAATAACCGACCAAAAGACTCAAAATCGTTGAACTTTTTCTTGAATATAATATCCAAAGATTTTTCTTAAGAGAGCATTTTAAGTCTCATTAATTAGGGGAAACTCGAACACCAATTTTTTATTATACGTTCACCTCAAGCTTCTTCTCAGGGAGACTTTTTTATTTTGATTTGATGTTTGGATCAAACTTTTCATACCATTTTTTTCTTCGTGTTTTGTCGAGAATTACTATATCTGGTAGAGCATGATTTAAAGATTTTGAATGTCTGCATTTAGACACCAATTTTTGATTATGCTCCCCTCAAGCTTCTTCTCGGGGTAATTTATTATTATATTTTTTTTTCTTTGCTCCGTTTGTTTTCTGAGAATTACTATATCTGGTGGATCGTATGTTAAGGATTTTGAATGTCCAAATTCCGAATCCTCAAATATTTCTTAAGTTGAATTCTGGGATATTATAACTCATTCGTGAGTCAGGACCCAGTCACATGGCAGGAGATTAAAAGGCTCGTGATATCCCGAGTTAATTACTCGTATTTCCACCACATTATTTTATTTTGAAATTTGCTTAGGACCCAGTCTAAATTCTTTAAAGTGGATGACTCAGTTATTAGGGCATTAATTTCATTCTCCCCTGAATTTGTATGTATATTTTTTTTTTTTTATATTTCTTTTGAGGTGATCAATATTTTAAATATTGCACAATTTTAAACAAAAGAAGTCTTCTTTTTATTAATTGGGGTGGGAGGGATGGGATAGACTAACATTGATCATGTTAATTTCCCTTTCAAAAACAAAAGTAGTACAATAGTGGACAAAAGACATTTCATTCATAAAGACATTTCATTCAGACATTTCATTCATTGGTAGCTGCATAGGAATAGGTTGGAACAAACAGATTGACCGAAATCATATTGATAGAACCTCTTTCAAGTTCCTTTCAAATATTCATCTGGGATCATTACGTCCCCACTCTTGAACTTCTCCTCAAGCAAGTCTTTGAAATTGCAGCACTCTTCTATAGTGTGTCCAATGAACCTATGGTATGGGCAATATCTCGGGTGCCCTTTCTTGTTGACTGTTGACCTCGTCTTGATGACCTCATCAGGCTTCTTTGGCTTAGGCAACCTGAACTCGGGATTCTTAATCAGACTACGGAACATCTTTTTTGCTGCTTCATCTCTAAAAGAATAGATCCCATTTGATCGAGCATTCATGATTGAAATTTGTTTTTTGTATGTCTGGTAAGGTCTCTGGTGAGACGATTGTTGAAGATTCTGATGAGAACGTTGGGAAGTTTGTTGATGTTGTTCAGCCTGGATCTGCAGCGATCGCTTTCCCCTGCTAACCACAGCAATAGTTCCAGAATGCTTCTCAAATATATTGGTTGTCATGGACCTTTCGTGAGGATCTATGTGTTTGATTTCTTCTTGAAGACTGTTAGCCTTGCTGAGTAGTTTCTCGAAGGATTTGATGGTGAGTCCCTTGAGCATGAAAGCTACTGGCCCATGGATGCTTTTGAGTAAGATCTCAATTGCATGATGTTCCTGTAGCTGAAGTTCACACTTTATGCTAAAGTTTCTCCACCTCAAAATATAATCTACTAGAGTCTCATTAGGCTTTTGTCTTTCTATCACGAGATTTCCAATTGACACAAGATGTTGCACTTCGATGTTGCACTCCGGCAAATCTTTTTACGAACAACTGTTCCAACTCGGCAAATGACTTGACCAACTCGTTGGGAAAGTTGGCATACCAATCAAAAGCAACTCTTGACAAACTGGCGACGAACTGTTGGTGACAGAGTAAAGCTTCATTAGTTCTTGTGTTGCCACAATTGGCTCTGAAATATGCTAGGTATTGTCTGGGATTTCCAGTCCCATCAAATATTTTGAAGTTCGGAGGTGTAAAACCCTTAGGAAATGGTACAGCATCGAATTCCTCCAGGTAAGGTCTACCTTTTAGAATCAATGCACCATCCTTAGACTGGGTTAAGGCTTCACGAACTTGTTCGACCATTTGTTTAGTGATTAGAATTCCATGTTGTGGGTTTAAATTCATTTTCTGGTATTACACTTTGGACAGAGTACTTCTCTATTTTTCATCAGAGGTGAACTCTTTTCTTTCATCCTCAACATGAATGATTTCTGGTTGATTCATTTTTGGAGGTGTCATCTGTTGTGATTTTGAATGTCTTTGCGTTGCAATCACAATAGTTTTCAATTCTTCGACTTTATTTTCAGGGCGGATGATCTGCTCATCCTTTTGTTCGGTGGTCCCTTGTCTATCATTCGCTGTGTTCTCCACACCAGATGGAGCGTCGCGCGGAGATAACTCGGCTAGGGTTTCGATAACATTGATTTCTGTTAATCTTTTGTCCATGTAATCTGACACATTGTGTATTTCATCATTCATATTTTTTGTTTGTTCTTCAGATAATTGTGCAATTTTGGCTCAAAGTATCTACAGCTTAGCCTTGATTGAGTTTTCTTTGATTACAATCCATTGAAGATTTCTGATGAGTGTTACTTCTTTTATTGAGTAGCGATGTATTTATGTAGAAGTCAATTGGATCAACCGAAATTATATTTACGGAACCTTTTTCAGGTTCTTTCAAATATTCTTTCAGGATCGTGATATTTCCTTCTTTAAAATTCCTCTCAAGCCAGTCCTTGAAAACAAAACATTCTTCAATTGTATGTCCTAACAATCTGTGACATGGGCAATAATTTGGTTCATCCTTCTTGTCAACCTCTTCAGGTTTCTTTGGTTCTGGTAATTTGAATTCCAGATTCTGTATCAAAATTTTGAGCATTTCAGAGATGACTTCATCTTTGAAAGAATATACTATCTTCCTTCTCTCTGTGAAGGATATCTTCCTTATCCGAGGTAGCCCTCGCTGAGGCGGTTGTTGGCTAGACTGGCTGTATTGTTGTGTATGTTGTTGTTGGAATTGTCAAGGTTGTTTGTCTTTCAAAATTCCATGGCTGCGCTTCCTTTTTTGTGCCTTTATCAGTTGCACAGGTCTTGAATTGGACCCAATCTTGAATCCAGAAAATAGTGGGGCATAAGCGTCGATT
>NW_018229522.1:59346-59962 GCF_001263595.1 Phalaenopsis equestris | reverse complement strand
TCTTTCCCATGTAGAATCTCTTTTCCCTTACTCGTAAAAACAGTTGGCACGGTGATGGTGTCTTTGGTAGTAGGGGCAAAAGCTCCGATAGTAGTCCTAACGTTCCCAATGACAAACTTTTCAGCACTAGCTGGGTTATTTTCAATCAAAACCTTTGAAGGGGAGAATTTCTCAGCAGATTTCAAGTTGAACTCTACGATAGGCTCGACTGACTAGTCTGTTTCAAGCTTCATTACTGTGAAGGCAACCTTCCCAAACTTGACTCCAATATCATCGAATCCTTATCCCAACTTAATAACTGTCAGGTCTGGCAGTTCATCCCTATTGACAACGAACTCCATTCCAGAGGAAAAAGAAAAGACCAACCTTGACGAAGTCATTGTCCCTTGCATTTGAAGAATTTCTCAAAGTTAGCGATGTCCCATGTTTTATAGTTTTGACAAAAGTACTCAAACTGACGCAGTTGTCTTATAAACAGGGCATCCTAAAAAAAAATTTTTTTTTTGTTGATTTGTGATTTAAAATGTTAAAGAGTTGCAACAAGTGCGAAGAGATGTAACAACTTGGCATGATTCGTAGAAAAGCAAACCAGACTTGAAGGATATGAAGGAAATGC
>NW_018229522.1:54032-55725 GCF_001263595.1 Phalaenopsis equestris | reverse complement strand
TTTAAAAATAGATATCTTTATTTTTAAACCTTGGAAAAATATTCCAATGATTCTTGAGTGCTTAGGAAATAATTTGGAACATTTCCATAAGTTTAATATTTTATGATTTTTTATTATTTTTTAATTATTAAAATAATTAAAAATAACATAAAAATCAAATTTTTATTTTAAATAGATTTTTATTTTTATTAAATTTCTCTGATGTCAGAGAACTCAAAAAACTAAGTTTCGTAATTTTTGGAGTTATATTTTGATTTTTAAAAATCATTTAAGTTTTAAATTTGATGGTCACTTTTAAAAATCAATTAAAAATATTAAATGATCTCCAAATCCTTTGAAATTTTTATGGTGAGTTTTCTAACTTATGAGCCACAGTAGAGAAAAATCAAGTGATTTTAATGTCTGAGTGCTTCAAATTAAATATTTTAAGTAAATTAGGGTTCGCTCAAAATAACGACGTTTTGATTTTTAAAAATCATGAAATTAATTCTTACGACTACTCTAGTCATAGGGAGCTTACATGAATTTTTGTAGAATTTTCTAAGCCAAATACAATTTTCTATAATTATTTGAATAGAAAATACATAAAAACTTAGAAAATTAAGATCTCTATCTAGAGATCTTCTATGTCTTTGGAAAAATGTTCATATTGTGCATCTAAACAGAGGCTACAATATATAAAAATTTGATGTCAAGGTAATAATCCAATATGAATAGAGAATTGAAAAACCCTTAATACTAATTCATTTTTTAAAAATAATTTGTGCATCAAATTAATGTGAAAATAATTCTATATGATTCTCCTCTATTCACTAAGCAAGAGGGTATTTTTATTTTATTTTTATAAATTTTTTATGCAAAGATATTGGATTTTTGAAGTTTAAGGGGCTATTTTCTGAATTTATTAAATACCCCTATTTATTTATTCAAACCACGGGCTGACTGGATCATCGGATCCGTCGAACAGCCACGCGGCGCGCTTCTATTCGAGGCCGCCTTCTGAGTCAGCTGCCACGCGGCCCGCCATATCGTTCGAGAGGATCATTCGGCTTGATCTCCGCCATCCATTCAATACACGCGAGAAAGGACGACATCCATTCATCGTCCCCGATGGCCTTAACCGAGAGCCGTCCAACTTAAAACCTTAATATCTCTCTCGTTTCTTAATGGATTTTGATGATTTATTTTTTAAGTTGTTCGTCTTGAGGAGCCGAACACATCTATATGGTAAACATACGATGAAATCAAGCCATCATAAATGGAGAGCTCGCAAAGGCTCGGGAAAGTGAGTGAGGTTATACCTTTGCTCCGAGAGGTTTGGCCTCAATCAGAGATTCTTCACAGCTTCGTTGGGTCCCAAAGAGTTTAGGGATGAAGCCTCTAGCTCTGGTGTAAGGCCTATATATGATTTCAACCACAACCAATTTTGGTTGTTGGTTGAGAGCTATGGTAGAGGCTATTTCAGAGGGGGAATTGATGGGGGTTTGTCTTCTTTAGGCCTTGTGAAGGTGTGTGCAAGGTTAATTTGATTTTGGTGGAGTTTGGAGCAGTGCTCTGATTTTGAGCTCGATTTTGAGCTCAAAATTGAACTCACAGAGGAGGCTTTGAGGGCAATTAATGGTGGAGCCCTTCTTCTCTGTGCTTGGAGAAGAATTTTGGATATTTTGGAGGAGGTTTTGCTAATCTATGGTGG
>NW_018229522.1:51616-52069 GCF_001263595.1 Phalaenopsis equestris | reverse complement strand
AGTATTGACATGTGTTGGTGAGTAATTTGCATGAAACTTATCCTTTTTTTTAAAAAAAAAATATTTGCCTAAGGGATAAATATCATGGCTAACCCATGGTTAACTTAACTTAACTCTAAGGTCTAGAGTTTAGCTAAGGTTAAGCTTGATTGGGAATACCAAGTGTGATTTTCATTATAGTTTGGTCATGGGCTAATATGACCAAAAATGGGTTTCGGTTTTTTTATCCATGTTAGTTGGCTCACTTGAATATTGTATTTGGTGTAGGAGACCATGAGGAACAACTTTCATGAAGGGTGAAAGTCATTTTGAGGTCAATTGGTTAACCAATTTGGTGGATTTTTGATTTTTGACCCATTTTAAGCATGTTGGGCTAAGTGTGGGTCAAACATGGGCTAGCCATGGGCTAAGCTCAAATTGATTGTTGTGGTTGGTGAATAACATCATTATGAA
>NW_018229522.1:47704-50727 GCF_001263595.1 Phalaenopsis equestris | reverse complement strand
CTCATAATGATCTTACCTACTAAGTGCTAGAGGTTAGGACCAATATGTGGAACTTCAAGTTGAGTAAAGAGAAGAGTTTTGAGTTTCTAATGGTGAGGGTACCTTTTCTAGTTTTCTAAGACTAGTCAGTAGGAAAGTCCTATGGCTAGACCTAGGCTACTAAAGAAATTTCTAGACCTCAACCAAAAGTGAGGTCAACAATCATCTAGACTGGAGGATGAAGGAACATTTTGATCACTCTAGACATTTAGAAGATAACTTGACACGACTGATGAGGAGGATGAAATTAATAGAGGAGGATTCTACTGAAGAATTTCCATTCCAACCCTTCTACAATCTCTTCGTTCATGTGCAATCAATGGGTAATCTCAGAGGAGAATCTAGTGATGAATCTGAAGAATAGTAGATTTATATTACTACCTATCTGTCTATCTATGTATTTTGATTTAAACTATGTAATTTGAACTTTGCTTTAAAATTATGGTTTTAGATCTCTGTATAGTTGAGACTACGCATGGGATGTTTTGTTTTCAGCGTTTTGAGTGTTGTGGCTTGGATTGCAACGCTGAATTAATGTGTTGACGTTGAGAAAATACCAAACTTAGGTATGTTATGTAACATATATTGTACCCCATGGAATTTATATCTAAATGTGATGTTTTTTGTTGTGGAAGTTTATTTGTGATAAGTACATCATTTAATCACTTAAAAATTATGCCTATAATGATTCAAAAGATGTCGTTAAGGCTTGAAATTGATCGAAATCGCAAAAATCTAGGATTTGAACCAAAATCAATAGACCCCGCCGACGACGCCCTCGACGCCGCCGACGACGGATTTTTCTCGAGACTCAGGTTAAAAATTCTAATTGAGTGAGCCGACGACGAGCTCACAAAAAAACACCTTTAACTGCGATTTTGACCAGTCAACTGCCACTATGTAACTGACTGCCACTATTCATCATCCCTTTCCTCCTAAAAACATCATTTTCGACCTAGGGCTTAAAAGATCTTGGATTGAGAGGCGATTTCAAGGCTTTTTGACACCGGATTTGATCATCTCTAGGTAAGAGCTTCACTCCAAACTAAAAATATTTGATTTTCACCATGGATTTCTTACACATTGTGGAAATCCGAAAATTTTGAGAATGTGAAGAAAATTTGGGAAGAAATTCATGGATCTTAGTGTTGAACTCCTAGAATTACTATTGGAAACCATGATTTACATATTTGAAGTAATTTTAGGAATTTTTCTATAATTTGATTAGATTGAAATGGCTCCACAATAAAAGAGATGGGTTGAGTTCGACGAGTCTCGCTTCGTCAATGCGATGGCTCAAATAAGATTTACTTTAATATTTAAGGGAAAGAAGTGTATACAAGATCGAGTTTTTGAAAGTCCGGGAGGAGAAATTGAACGAGTTATTGCCAAGCGAGGTTGGAAAACTTTTGTTACATCACCAATAAAGCTGATACAAATGTTGTGAAGGAGTTCTACGCCAATGTAATCTATTCTGAAGATGGAATCGTTCAAGTGCAGGGATTCCATGTTGAGTTTACTGCCACCCGCATCAACACTTTTTACGAAGTCCCAGACTCTTATAGCTGCCATTATGAATCCTTTAGTACAATGGAAGGCCCCCTAAATGATGTGATCAACTTTCTCACTGATGGGAAAGGAACATGGAAGATTAAAAAATGAGAACGGGTAAATTTTTCTGCTTTCATGTTGAATGCTACCTCTAAAGCGTGGCACTATTTTATTTCCTCTACTCTGTTACCGACTTATCACCATAGTGAGGTAACTAGAGATAGAGCTATTCTGAATTTCTGTATTCAGAATAATAGAACTATAAATGTGGGAGAATAATTTTTAAGAATATATTGACTACGGCAAGGAGTGAGACAAGTGGAGGTCTAGGACATCCTGGACATATTTATGCAATTTGCAAACTTTATGGAGTGGAAATTGGTGATGAAGAATGAGTTTACCCTATGAAACCCATTGGAAACTTATGAATCCCATGAAAAATGGAGAACTGGAAGTAGAAGTCAAGAACCTTCTACTAGTAGAGATGTTCTCTCTACAAGTTATGTTCTTCCACCTTCTAATTCCCTTACCCTCAATGATTTGATGAATGAGTTGACCTTGCAGCGGAAGAGCATAGAATTGATAAATGAAAGAATTGGAGGTTTAGAATGTCGACATGATTACGATAGTGAGTACCTTCAAAGGCATTCAGATTTTGAGATAGCTTATTATGAAGCTCAGGCCCGACACTATAGAGGTGAGCCTGATGTTACTTTTTTTAAGTGCCCCCGGTATACTCAGTATCATCCCGATCCACCTGCTGATCAAGGCTGTGAAGATATAGCTTGGGATTTTGATATTTGAATTTAATTGATGTACTTATATTTGTACTTTTATTTCTGTGATCTTTTTGTAATAGAAATGGATGTTTATGTGTATTTGGACTTTCATTTTTATTATTATGTGTACTTGGATAATTTCAGTGTTATAGTTAAATTTGCATGTGTAGTTTAATAGAAGTTGAGTAGTATTTTCTGAATTGTAATGTAATGTGATTTTTATTTCATATTTTTAATTTTTTTTGTTTAGTATTAGGAAATGTGGTGATTGTTTAATGTTTTAGTTTTACACTTATTTCAAAATTTCATTATATTTCAAAATTTCATTACCCATAAAATTCTCTAACGATTTATATGTGTAGAAAGCTCCTAATATTACGGAACAGGTGAGGTAGAAATTTTGAGAAGGACTGTAAAAATTTCAGAATGATGAAAATGCCTAAAATACTGAGTTATGATTTATATTTATAGTTTTTCTTTCCACCTGTATTATTTCATATTGAAATATTTAAGTTTGGGGGAGGGAAGAAAAATATTAACTATTAGATGTCCTCTATTTATTTATTTTCAAAAGTTATTTATATGATTTTATGTAGTGAATTTAATTCAGGTAACTATATTTTTGTAACTATTTAAATATTATGGTAGATTTAA
>NW_018229522.1:42007-47395 GCF_001263595.1 Phalaenopsis equestris | reverse complement strand
GGGAAAACTTAAATATATTTCTGAACTTTTATTTATGGAATTAGATCTTTTACTAGTAGAGTTCTCATGAAGTTCCTATCCTTTGAATATTCTAAGTGACTTAATATTGCAACATATAGTCATTCTTGAAATAAATAGAAGGCTAGAACTCTTAAACTTGATGACTAGATAATCTTGTGGCTATAGAGTTAATTCAAAAAGATGTTTAATTGGAGCAAAAAGATGCAAAAAGGAGTGAATTTGGAGCGAAAAAAGCCAAAATGTGAAGAATTGAACTAGGGCGCCGACGGCTCCATCGCCCCCGCCGACGGCGAGATTTCCCGAGACTCCATAATTAATTCATTAAGAAGGTCCGCAGACGGTGCCCTCGAGGCTGCCGACGGCACCCTCCAGGCCGCCGACGGCCCCCTTGAGGCTGCCAACGGTGAGCTCAGCGGTTATGCCCAATCAGGCTTTGGATAAGGCCAAATTTTGAAGGAATGCTTAGGTAACTCTTGGGAATACTCATCCACATCTTTAAAAGAATGTTTTGGCTGAAAATTGAGAAGAGTCTAGAAGTTCTGGAGGGGGAGAGACTCAAAATTTAAGTGTGAAACAAGTGTAGAGAGTCTAAATTGTGAGAAATTCTTCGAGAGATTATAAGAGTGGAAGAAAAGTGAGAAATTTTTCTCTCTTTGCCGCTTCAAAGGAGAATTCTATGTGTTGTAAAGAAAGGAAGAGATTCAGAGGAACTTCGAGGAGTTTGCTTGGGGAGGAATTAGAGATAAGTGGTATTTACTTATTGAAGTTTGTATGACTTTGCTTTTATATATAAAATCCAAGTTTTGTTGTAACTTCCTCATGAGTTCTGAGTAGTTTTCTCTGTCTTTCTCCTTGTCTTGAGATTTTGTGATATGGTGATTTGAAGTTTAAGAAATTGTGATTATCTTTTCACTTAGATCTTAATTTACTTTCAATCTGGCCAATTGATTTGTTAAAATATGTTGAGTTTTACAACTAAAGTGAAGATTACATCCAAGATTCAGGGAGGTCAAGGCCCTTGGAAGTTGGGTGCAAATAAATAGGGAAATAATATTATCGGTCGTAGAATTGGAGATTTTAGAGTGACAGACTAAAATCCCCAATTCGGTCCTTTCGTTTGGGTGCTGAAGTGTAGATGTTAGCCCTCAGGTGAGGGAAACGTGGGAGCTCTGAAGTGAGATCTGGTACCCTCCTAACCTAGCTGCAGATTCAGTAAACAAGCGTAGGATTAATCAATGTTTTTTATGCCTGGACCAAAGGGTAAGACCAAAGGACCAAAGGGTAAAGAACAGGTATGCTCCTATTTGACACAATATAATTTGAATTGATTCACTTTATCCATTCACTATAATTTCTTGACAAGGAGAAGGATGCTTTCTTATAAATTGAATATCACAATTAAACATTCATTAGTATCGTTTGTTATTTAATAGTATTAAAATTACATATTTAATTCAATTGCCTATTAGTGATAGATAAGCAATTTGAACTTCGTTGTTGTGATTAAAGTATTGCTTTTTTCTAAAATCTTAGTTCATAGTTCTAAACTTACTCCATGTGGGATTGATATCTAAGACTCCAATAGAGCTCTATATTATTTGAGCGATACACATACTTGCGTTGATACGTGTGACTTTACAATTATTGAATATTTATTACATCCATATTTATCTTATATTTTTAAGCATATATAAAGTTGCAGTCAGCTAGCCATGTCAATTGGCCCAAATAAATGTTCTATTTGCTGTAGATGATCAAAAAGAACAACTTAGGTGAGGGATGGAAGTGGATTTGAGCTCAATTAAAGGGTCAATTTGAAAGAACTTTGAATTTTAGTCAATTTGGTCATGTTGGGCTAGGCTTGGGTCTAGCTTCGGTTAGCCTTGGGCTAAGTCCAAATTGATTATTATAAATGGTCAATAGGGACCCCATGAAGAGTCTTAAATATGAATTGTATGCCAATTTGGAGGTTAATGATATCAATTGGGTGAACTTTGGGGACTTAGCCAATTTGGGGATAAATTTGGGAATTTTGGATTTAAGCCAAAATAAAATAGATTTGAGGCTTCACCAAGGCCAATTGATGGTTTATTTTGATGTATAAGAATGTTATAAAGATTTTTCAACATTAATTGGGGCCAATTGACTAGGATATGGGTTCAATTTGGTGAGATTAGGTCATATGGTCAAAATTGGGATTTTGATCTAAATCAAAATTGGGCTCAAATCATGGGCCAATTAAGCTTGAATTTGGTTTATTTTGGTCATATCAAAAGTTAATTTGAGTTTAGGATTGTAATTGGGGTCAATTGAGATTAAATTGACGGACATTTGAGTTGAATTTGGGGAAATTTGGGCCCTCAAAGGTAAATTTGGGGGTTTTGGTTAAAGATGGTAAAATAGGCTAAATTGGGTCATGTGGTAATTGAGAAAAATGAAGTTGGGAATATATGGGATTTATTGAGATTTTCTAGGAATTTTTAGAATTTTTGGAATTTTGGGCTATGGTGGGGTATTTTTGTAATTTGGCCATTTTTTTGAGATTTTGGGTAATTTGGGTGTTTGGAGGTTTTCAAAAGGTTTGAAATGAATTTTGAGCAAATTTGGGTTATTTGGGCAAACCTGAGAATTTTGGCAAAGTTTAGGGTTTCAAGGGTGTTTAGGTAATTTGGGGGTGTTTAGGGGCAAAAGGCCAAGAAGGATATTTTTAATAGGATTGGGTAAATAATCACCCTAAATGAGCCTTGGACCAAAGGAAATCCCATTTTGGGCCCTCTATGTACTAGTCTTAGTTAAACCATAGCCTTAGGGCTGGTAGTTTTAGGGGACCATCTACATGAGTATCCCAAAAATATCAAGGGACCTAGGTTAGAGATTTGAGTTTTCGGTTGTGAGTGATTCTGAGTGTAGATGAGTGTAGTGAGTGCCTCAGCTCTAGACCAACACCCAGGGTTAACCCTAAGGTTCATCTTGAGTTTCCCTCACAGTGACCCCACCTACTAAGTACTTAGAGGTTAGGATCAATATGTGGAACTTCAAGTTGAGTAAAGAAGATGGTAGAAATTTTAGTGGTGAGGGTTCTATGTCTAGTTTTCTAAGAATAGTCAGTAGGAAAGTCATATGGTTAGACCTTAGGCTACTAAAGAGGAAAAAACTAAACCTCAACCAAAAGTGAGGTTAACAGATTTCATTAATATGCTCTAACAAATGTTACAAATTGAGTGTAGGCCAAAGCCTCAAAAGGTACAATTATGCTGACTGCATCAAAGTACATCCCAAAATATCCCATGCCAAGAAATATCATACAGTGGGCATGTTTAATCTGTTGTAATGGAAATGTAGTAAAAAAAGAATCCTCTAAGAGTCTGTCTCTGGTGAGCAAGGTCCTGAGCTGACCTTTTAAGCCATGCTCTAGGACAAGAGTTCCCATTACATGTGCTTAAGGGTGTAACCCTCTCATAGCTTGTATGACAGTAATTATTCTAGCTCTGGGTCTGGTCGGAATCCGTATGGCATTTGTCGTCATTCATCCTCCGAAAAGTCACGGACACCCTGCGTTGTCGAACCACTGGAATGCAATGTTTGGCGACGTCTGCTCTGTTTCCTTTAAAAACTAGTACTGAACCAACATGTAGTGGAATTTCCACAGACCCTCTGAATTCACCAGGGCCGATAATATCTATTTTTTTCCAAATAG
This sequence comes from Phalaenopsis equestris, assembly GCF_001263595.1. Taxonomy (NCBI): domain Eukaryota; kingdom Viridiplantae; phylum Streptophyta; class Magnoliopsida; order Asparagales; family Orchidaceae; genus Phalaenopsis; species Phalaenopsis equestris. The sequence continues at coordinate 43,677 of NW_018229522.1, read as the reverse complement.
GATGTTTATATGCTAGAAGTTGAATCATTTATATGCTAGAAGTTGAAATATTTGATATTTAGGGATTAGATTTCATTTATACTTTTATACTATCTTTCAGAAATTTATATATTCTGTTAACAGTGGACTATGTATCCAAATGGATATAAGCTGTTGCTTGACCTCGATGTGATGCTCAAAGTGTTGCAAAATTTTTTAAAATGAAAATATTTTGTAGATTTAGGATGCCAAGAGTTATCATTATTGATGGGGAAGTCATTTCAGAAATGCCATAATGGAGAAATTATTAAAGAAATATCATATAAATCACAGGATTACTACTGCTTATCATCCTCAGACAAGTGGTTTGGCTGATTTATTCAATCGGAAAATTAAAAAAATTATGAAAAAATTTGTGAATCTAACAAAAATAGATTGGTCAGTCAAACTTGACCATGCTTTGTGGACTTATAGGACTGCATACAAAACTCCAATAGGAATTTCCCCATATAGGCTAATTTTTAGAAAAGCTTGTCACTTACCAGTTGAACTTGAGCATAAGACATATTGGGCGATTAAAGAGTTCAATTATAATTTGAAAGAAGCTAGTGTGAAAAGATTGTTACAATTAAATGAGCTTGAAGAGATAAGGAATGAGTCTTATGAAAGTACCAAAATTTATAAAGAAAAGATGAAGATGTGGCATGATCGAAAAATTCTTACTAAAAATTTTTAGTCAGGGCAATAAGTTTTGCTATATAATGCAAGGTTAAGATTATTTCCAAGCAAACTTAAGTCCAGGTGGATGGGCCCATTTATTGTGATAAAAGTTTATCCTTATGGAACTGTGGATAATAAAGATTCTAAGTGTGAGAAAATATTTAAAGAAAATTTGGGGTAGTATTTTTGAGACTATTATGTGTTAGTATTGATTTTAAGACTTTATTTAGTGATCTTAGTGATCTATAGTGACCAAGACATATAGAATGAGAATTTGGATGTCAAGTTGACTAGTGCAAAAATGTGCACTAGCGCTTAAGCGCCAAATCTGGCGCTTAAGTGCGGCAGTTTAAAAACATGTGCAAAATTAATATTCTAAAAGAGAAACCACCTAGAAGTTAACAAAAATGTGTCAAGGCGGTTTCTAAACATGTCTAGGAGTTATTGGAAGGATTTAGGCCTATAAATAAAAGGGTTTAGTGAAGGAATTTCACCCTAGATCATTTCTAGCCCTAAAGTCTAAGAGAGAGATAGATTTTAAGATGATGTCTTCATGGGAGATGGATTTGAACAAGAAGAAGGATACCACGAGGAAGAAATTCATTAGTCAAAGTGCACAAGAGATGTATAAGATGTATAACGGTTTCTTAGTTCTTAGCCGTTTGTATTGAAGGGATATCAGAGAAGATCAACAAAGTTGAAAATACCATGTCTATACTGAAGACTAACGTATTGGAGATTCATGCACATCTTGAGCATATTTTATGGCAATTGAAAATGCAATTTAGCCACACTAGTTATATAGAGGAAGTGAATAAGGAGATATTTCTCAAGCAAAAGTGGATTGAAGTTCTCAAGGAGATATTTCTCAAGCAAAAGTGGATTGAAGAAGATTACATCAGAGCACGTCACCACCATCAGTTTTATCAACTTTATATTTCAGTTGCCCCATGATATTTCAGTTGCCCCAT
>NW_018229522.1:41137-41943 GCF_001263595.1 Phalaenopsis equestris | reverse complement strand
TCTAATGAAGAATGGAATTAAGTTCTATGTGTGTTTAAATGTTTTTGTGTGTTTAAAGTCATTTTCTTTAAGTGTTTTAGTGTTTAAGACTTGCTTTTAGTGTTTCTGCTACTTAGGTGTTTAATTGTGAAATATTGTTAAATGTTTGAATTTAGGAAAATTTTCTCATCCAAGACTATTTGGAATGAGAACTAAGTGCTTAAATGTATTTTTACTAGTTTATGAATTAATATAAGTTTCTTTGTGTGAAATTTTGTGTTATTTTTTCCTCAAATTGAAATAGTTATTAAAGGGAGTTTTGAGATAAAGGAGAGTTACAGGAAGTTGAAAATAGTCATTTAAGTGCTATGAGACCATTTAGGGGTAGTTTACTTAAAAAAGTAGTGCATTTTACTTTAATTTGAAATTTTTGAAAATCGTGCATTGGCGCCTAAGCGCCACATCTCGTGCTGATGCGCGAGCAAACCCGAGAGGCAGGCGCCTAAGAACCACTTACTCGCGCTTAAGCGCCGGTTCACGAAAATTGGTTCGTGAATGGTTAAAAGTGATTTTTTTGAAAATCAACATTTTTACGCCTCCCCTCACCTTCAACCTCTCAAAAACGTGATTTTGGAAGGCTAGGGCACATCTAAAGTGAAGATGTCTTGGTGGAATCAAGTGAAATTTGCTAGATCCAAGTTTCTTGAGGTAAGAGCTTTACTTCAATGTAAAAATTTTGGATTTTCACCATGTATTTTGAACACATTTGGAGAAATTTGAAAATTCACTATTCATGGTGAAAATGAGGGTGAAAAATGAGGAAAAAT
>NW_018229522.1:39526-41122 GCF_001263595.1 Phalaenopsis equestris | reverse complement strand
AGTTTAGTTTGTGCTTATGGAAGTTTAGTTTAGTAATTTAAACTTAATTTTTGAAGTTATTGTTGGAATTTATCAAATTTGTAGAATGACACTAAGAATGAAGAGGAGCAAAGGCAAAGCCCCTTTTGATTCGAGTAAATTTGTTCGTTCAAAAGCTCAAGATCGGTATAGTGATGCGTTGCAATCACATAAACTGATTTAGAAGCAATGTTTTAGAAATTCGGGTGAAGATGTGGAAGATTTAATTGTTCGTTGATAGTGTGAACAATTCTGTTGTTTCTCTGTTGTGGCAGTTATATTAGTTGTGATGGAGTTCTATGAAATCTCCCTGAAGTTGAAGAAAATTGTGTTATGGTTCGAGGAAAATTGGTACCTTTTTCGCCAGAGGTAATTAACTTATTTTACCATTTACCACGAGATACATTATATTTTATGCAGATTATAGTCCTACTGAAGCAGAGTTTGACGAGATTATTTTTTAGATTATTTTTTACTTGACTATTCTTGACTATTGGGAGAGGACTTTAGAAGATCCCTAATGAGAGGAGAGTCAACTTCCCAACTTCATAGTTATGTGCACCTTCAAAGGTCTGACACTATTTCATTTATTCTTGCTTGCTTCCGACCAATCATCTCAGTGAAGTGACCAGAGAAAGAGCGACGTTGAAGTATTGTACTCAAGAGGGAAAGCTCATCAACATTGGAGCTTTGATCTGTCAGTCTATCATCAGTTCTGCTACAGCTGTTACAAATGCAAGTCTCGGATTTGCTTCCTTGATCTTTTCTTTGTGCGAGCAGGCTGGAGTTAAATATGATACCTGGAAGGTGAATGTGAAGACTTATTCTGAGCATTCAATTTTTGGCTGGAGAGGAAGATTTTCTCAGAGCTATGAAATGGCGACGTTTGTTGCTTCTCCATATATACCATCTACCTCACATGCTTGTACATCTCGAGGTGAGTCTATTGAGAACCAAGAACAATTATTGCAGAGGATGATGGATAATATTAATTTTACCACTGATAGGGTACAAAATTTAGAGCGTTTTGTAGAGCATACTGATAGGTATAATAGGAGAAAAAGTGATTACGAAGAGAAATTTCACTCATCTATGGAGAGCCTCATTAAAGGTAACCAAGGAGTGTAATTTCCTCCATATCCTAGATACCTTGATTATGAGCTTGCAAAAGTTTGGGATAGTGGTGATTCAGAGGATGAAGAGTAGAGCTGAGAAATTTATTTTATGATTGTAATATGATATGAACTATCTGGTATGGGCTTGCTACATTTGCCTTTGTGTGTTGGTTTGAACTATGTGACGTGGTTTATACTTTTATGTTTAAGTGAGAATTGTGATGTGATGTGTTTTCATGTTATGGACTTGAGACATGTATGTATGTTTACTTGTTTAGATATAATGTGTTACAAGTGAATTTGATTTGAAAAGAAAATTTGATTATGTGTATGAAGTTATATTAGGAAAGTAAAATTTGATTTTAGAAATGAGTAAGAAAATTTAGTTAATATTTTTAGTAATGAAGAAAAACTTTAAGTTAAAAAGTTTTAGATGAGAAAATGATTAATATAAGTAACTATC
>NW_018229522.1:33163-39279 GCF_001263595.1 Phalaenopsis equestris | reverse complement strand
TAAGTAACATTTTAAGTTTGGGGGATTTTGATACACCTAAAATATATAGTATTTTTAGACACATTTTTTTATGTATTTTTGAGATATTGCACTTTAATGAAAGATTTTTTGTGTTTTTCTTGCAGATACAGGTAAAAAAGGTGAAAAATGCTTAAAGGAGTGAAAAAAGATCAAATTTAGAGCAAAAATGTGAAAAATGTGCAAAAGAGTTTTGGCGTCTAAGCGCTAGATCCGACGCTTAAGCACCGGTTAAACAGAGAAGGTCGTGCCTAAGCATGAGAGGCCCCGCGCTTAAGCATCAGTGGCAGTTATTGGACGAGTAAATTCAGTTTCTACAAATTTTTGAAGAGGTTTTTGAGGCACCCATTGGCTTAATATGTGGTTATAACCACCGTGGATGAAAATTATCACGAAAGGATGCATCTCTTAGGGAAATACATCGAATCTAGACATATTTTGAAGAGGAACCAAGCCATATTTTGGAAAATTATAAAAGAAAGAAGATTGAGACTTTGAAAGAGGTCCTGAAAATATTGGAAAATTTTAAAAGTTCTCATTTGGGGAGTTAGTTCGGAGAGATATTCAGACGCCACTTTTACTTTTATTTTATCCTTTTTGTTATTTTATTTTAAGTGATTGTAAAGAAAAAAGAATCAAAGGAACTTCAAGAATTTGGTGGAGGACTTGAGATAAGTTTTTATCTTTTTATTTTGTTTTATTTTGAGACTAATTTTTGTTTTAATTGAGACTTGTTGTTGGTTTGACAATGATTTCTTCTTTTAAACTAAAATGTGATTTTGTTTTCTCTATGGATTCTGAGTAGTTTTCTTTATCTTTCTTCTTGAAATGATAAGTAATTAAGTTTTGGAGGGAAGCTGTGGAAAGTATTGATATTCAATGAGAAAGAAGTTGTGATGATTTAAATCCATGCACTTCATTTACTTCTTGATTTGGCCAATCCAGATGTTAAAATTTATTGTGGAAACATGCAATAACTGGGCTGGTATTGTCTCAGTCAACAATTGGAAAGAATCACATAAGGTTGTATGAATGAGAGTGTAGTTCATATGATTGAGTGCAAATAAATAGGAAAATATTCATTGAAGGGTGTAGAGTTAGAGGAATTTAAAGTGACAGATCAAAGCCCCCAACTTGGTTTATCATTTTAGGTTCTGATATGAGATGTTAGTCCTCAGGTGGAGGGAATCGAGGGAACTCTAGAATGAGAGCTAGTATCTTCCCTACCTAGCCGGTCTTTAGAACTATTCAAACTTTAAATTAGTTAATGTTCTTTATAGCACCTCTAGTAAGGGTGAAGAATATTATTTCTCCTATTTGACACAACATAATTTACATACTTTCACAATAGAATTCCTATACTTATTACTAATTCATAATTAGAAGAAAGATATTTTCATATTTAGTGCTTTTTTTCTACAAGAAACTCTAGTCATCTTTTAAAATTGTTATTGTTCTATCAAACTATGGAAAATGCCAAAAATATTTAAATTTTCATTACTGCAAAAATCATCTTTAGTTTAGATAATTATCTTTTTATTAAAAATAGAAAGTTTGCTATTCAATAGTGCATATTGCGCTGTGGGTACGATGCTCAAGTCTTAATCAAAAAGTCCTATATTACTTGATAATGATATGTATACTTGCATAGTATCCCAATTTATATAAATTAAAAATTAAATTCTTATTTTTCTTCAGGATCAAGTTTTTGGTTTTGTTGCAAAGTAAGGAAGTATAAGTGAAATATAATCTAAATTACTGTTGTACTGTGCTTATTAGCAGTATCCAGGGATCATCAACCCATAGTTATTAGTGTGGATTGATTTGATTTAGTGATTGTTGTTATGTTGAGTTCATGATGTTATTTAGAGTCATGCATGTTTAAGTTGGCTCAAAACAATAATTTAATGATCACAGAGTGGTCGGGACTTGAAAATTGGACCTTAGGCATTTTTTGGATGTTGACATCTCTACGCCAAACCTAGCGACTGAGCGCCCCATTTTCTGAAAACCTGAAGCCAAAGCGCCAAATCTGACGCCTGGGTGTTATAGTTCAGTTATCTCCCAAAATGACCAAATTTTGGTTTTTCGTCATTCGTTCTCTTTTGGACTTTGGATGGGATTAAAGCCATATTCTTCAAATTTCTAAGTGTTGTAAAGAGGGAGAAGAGTGTATAAAGTGTTCTAGCTTTAGAGATTATGGCTTTATCACCTAAGGAGAGTAAAAGTAATGGTGAAAATAAGCTTGTGCATAAGGATGCTCAAACTTATTTTAATGGATTCATAGCATTGAGTCTAGAGAGGCTTACTGATAAATTAGAGAAGATTGAAGAGGAATTATCTATTCTACACAACAAGTTGAGTGATATGTACCACTATTACAAGCACTTGGTGTAGCAGATAAAACTCCAATTCAACCAAATGGCATGCATCTAGGACTATCAGGTGACCACGTATAGCAACAACAAGTGGATTGATGACAAGTTTCCTCAAAATTTTTCTCGTGCCCATTTCTACCGTTTATTCGATAGTAATTATATTGCGGAAGAGAAAGTGGGTGACAATATCGTTCACAACTACTCTTAGATCATTATATGGAAAATTTGTTTGTATTAAGTGTTAAGTAATTGCGTTTTGACTTCAAATTTATGTGACTCAGTACTATGAACTAATGTTTTATGTCGTATTTGCTTTTAAGGAATCTATGTAATGTCCAATTGTATTAAATGAGTTATTATTATAAGAAAAAATTTTATGTTTGTGTTGCTAATACCTGTTTTAGTGTGCTTGGGTGATTGGATCGACTTAATTTTTAAGTTGCACATGCAATTATTGGAAAGTTGACGAAGTCGATTAATTATTGAATTAATGATTAAATCTGACATTTTATGGTTCAAAAATTTTTTATTTGTTGTTTTCTTTTGAAGATAACAAAAATTTCCAAAATATGAACCGTAGAGCACTGGCGCCTAAGCGCCCAAACTGGAGCCTAGGTGTTGAACCGGCAGAAATTGCCTTAAACTGCCTTACCTTCTTCGTTGTGCTTCACCTTCTTCTTTTGGTTTTCACAAATTTTCACCCTAGGGCTTCTCGATCTTGGTTATTTTTGAAGTATTATTGTATCAAAATCTTTTGAAATCATCATCATTGGGTAAGAGCATAACTTTGCCTTTGGAAATTTTGATTTTTACCATGTATTTTCTCCACATTGTGATTTGGTTCTGGGAGAAAATGGTAGAGAATGCATGGTGAATAAATTATTTTCCTAGAAAACACTTTAAGAAGTCCATAGAAATTGATTTCGGATTTTATTTGGAATTTTATTCAACTTTTTTTGTAGATTATACAATGGCTTCTAAAGCTAATAAGGATAAAGGCAAGAGTTCTTATGATTAAAAGAAGTTTGTTAGTCGTGTGGCACAAAATAGTTGTAGTGAAAATTTGATGTCAAAGAAACTTATTCAGGAGCAGACTTTTCTTTCCCCTCGTAGTTTAGTTAAACATCTTATTGTTGCTCATAATTGGGATGTTTTCAGCTATTTTTCTGTTGCCACCGTTATTTCTATTGTTCGAGAGTTTTATGTGAACCTCCTTCAAGAATCTGATGATTTAGTTTTTGTGAGAAAAAAGATAAGTGGTATTCAACCCAGTTCGGATCAAAACATTATTTCAGCTGCATGATGTGACTAACCGCTTTAATTCTGAGTTTGATCTTTCTAAGGGAGAGTTGGATAAGATTATTGCATCTTACTGATGGATCTGGAAGCTGGATGGTAAGTAGTAATAAGAAGGTAAACTTTACTTCTTCTTCACTAAATGTCATGTTTAAGGCATGACATTATTTTATCCCTGCTTGCCTTCTCCCTTCCAACCACTTGAGTGAAGTGACTGGAGATAGGGCTCTTTTGAACTACTGTATTCATATGATGAAGCCCATTGACGTTGGCTCTGTGATATACAATAGCATTTTTCATTATTCTAGAGGAGGAACTACAATGGTTTGGATTACACTTCTCTTTATTTTTACATTATGGAAGAAATCAGGAGTTAGATTTGAGTCTTGGGAGGAGTTGCTCCAGCCACTAAAGCTTATTGGATGGGCTAATGTGGATGCATATGGAAGACCTCAAGGTAGAGCTGCCGATGCACCAACTACTTCAGCCTCGGGACCTTCTACTTCTTGTGCTTCTTCCTTAGACGCTGTCATGGAGCAATTGTTTATTCATCAGGGAGATATTTTATCATTTTAGAGTCAGATGTAGAATGTAGAAGAGCATATGGATAATTTTGATGAGTATTTACAGAGGAAGGGTGACTATGATGCTGCTTTTGATGAAAATTTGGTGAAATTCTTAAAGGGCGATCATTCAGTTGAGTTTCCTGCTTACCTCAAATTTTCCCCATTTCAGAGTCACAAATCGATGGAGAATGATGAGATGAGATTCCCCTAATATTTGAATTTCCTATTAAGATTTTAGAGCCTATTAAGGGAATCAGGATTTGAAATTCCCCTAATATTACAACATAGGATATTCAAAAAGTGGGGGGGGGGGGGGGTTAGTTGTCCTAGTGACTCTCACTAAGGGTTAAGAGGATTCAGAGACCCCAAAGGAATCCAATTTTAGGTTTTTTAATTCTACACTGCCTTTCCTTCTGCCCCTTCTTTTTTGGATTTCACAAACTTCATCCATGTTGTCTCTAATTAGAAGCAAGTCTGGGTTTTTTAGAATAGTGACTGCAATTTCAATGGCTTGAGTGTACTGGATTGGTGTAGGGGTTTCTTCAATACTTTGTTTCTCCTTGGGTTGTGTCTCCATATGGGCTGAAACATAACCACACATATGTGTTGGACTGTCTGATTCCATAATGATTGGAGTAGGGTGGTCTGGATTTAACTTTGTGTTTTTAGTTTGAATGAGTTCGTTATTTGGTGGGCTTTCTTGTGGTTTTACCTCAAACTTATCCCTCCCAGAGATACTGGGTTCCAACTCTGTCCTCATAGTATGGAGATTCTATGGACAGGAAGTGGTGTTTTCCTTTCAGGGTGAAGTCTAAAGCAATTATCATCAATATGTCCTAACATTCTACAGTTCCCATAGTAATAAGGCCTTTGATCCATAACCACTAGTTGCCAATGCCCATTGTGTGTTGTCCTGATCTATATTTCATCAACTTCAGGAGGAGTTATATCCCTTTCCACTAAAATTCTGACAGCTGATGTTTAGACAGGTTATAGGTAGCCACATATAGTTTCATGGGCTCCCTAAACCAGCACCCATAGACAAAAGGATTTAGTGGATGTATAAATGAAGCTTCAATTCAGGGAACTTAAACCAGACTGGCACAATGAGGGGCTCTTGATTGGGGTCAAACTTAGGTGACCACTTTAGTAACTTCATATTTGGCCTTATATCAACAAATACTTTTTGGAAAAAAATGTTGGCATAGTCCTCTACCTTAAAAAGTTGAATCATTATGTGTATTCCATAAAAAAAACCTACTTCCACCCACTAGCTTCATATCCTCAAAGCATCTCCTTATTAATTCCATTTGGGATGAACTAGTTGAAATTTCCCCACCAAATTAAACTTGAAAGGTTCGGCTAGGGCAGTAGTTTCATTCTCGCTGATGAAAAGGGCCAACGGGCCAGCATACCCTCTTTTCTACTTATCTTTTTTAAAAAGTCACAAGAGCTCTTACCATCTAAAGCATCATGGTACTATTGAGGAAACACGAGCTTGTCACCATTTCATAACATGTCTTGCTGGCCAACCACACCAGTATAGGAGGACTTAAGTATTGATGTATGTTCAGTGCTTGGAGGTGGGTTTAATGCAATAATAAATGAAGTAGTGGGATGTTCTGTTGAAGAAGACATTAATGTAACGAAAACCACTCCTCAAAATTTGAAAAAGGTGAACCCGAGAAGGACCAAACTCGGCCCACAATGTAGTAAGCACCACCAAGTGACCAAAAAACGAGAGGAAATCAAGATAGAAGCTGAGAAAGGGAAAAGGAAGCCACCTTACTGCCATGGAGCCTGAAACCCTAGCGAAGCAACACCCAACTGATCTGAGTACGCGGTGCATATATATATA
>NW_018229522.1:21815-33153 GCF_001263595.1 Phalaenopsis equestris | reverse complement strand
GCTTCTTATATATATATATATATGCACCGCGTACTCAGATCAGTTAGTTGGGCGTCTGCTTGTCAGTTGTAAGTCCCCCTAGTCATGGGTTTGATTCCCCCCGAGAGTAGGGTGTGTTACACCAATTCTTAGGGGCATGAAGAATGACCATAGCTTGTATAATAGCCTCCGACAAGTTTTAATTAAACTATATGCACATTGGCTCTACTTCTTTCAGACCATATAAAGCTGAAATGAAAGGTAAATGGATATAAAAAAAAGCAAATAAATAATGTTGAGTATAGATTGTCTGTCAACTAATTTTACCTTTTTTATTTTGTTGAATGAAATTGAGATTTTTCTAATTTTGCCATTATTTTTTTTTTCAATGAAAATTTTATTTATTTTATTAAAATTGATTTTTTAAATTAGTTCTTAAAATAGCTGAAAATTACCTTCCGATTGACTATTATTTTCATTCTCTGCTTTGCCATCATAAAACAAATTAAAAATTCTCCTTAAAAAGCCTCTGTAGTAATCTGGGATCAATTTAATTTTTATTTTTTGGTTCTATTTCTATAAAACATATTTGATTTGTTTTTTAGTTGTTTTGACCTATGCTTGAAAACAAATTGTGAGTTTTAAAAATAGCTAAAATATGTTTTAGAAATTTTAACTTTTAAATAAAAATCACCCTAGCCACTGATCACCACTCGTCATTTCTTTGACCGCCACTGCTATCAGAAGTTTACGGCAGTTTATAAGTGCGGTGATATTTTTGAAAACGCCGCCTAACTATTTGGTTTGCTTGTTTTTAAAAACGATGTCTGCTGCGTTTGAGTTTTTTACAGTAAGCGCAAGCCGGATCACCTGCAGGTCGCGTTTCAGGATAAGCTGCTTATGTTGAAACACACAAACTGTACCAAACAAATCCGAAATTGAACCAACAAACGAAAGATTACGTTCACTCAATTGTTCCTGCAACGAAATGAGCTTCAAACTGCAGTAAACGGCCAGCAATCAACGCTGTTGATCGTCACCACAACCTTATACTAAATTCAATAAAAAAAATAGTACATATTTAATAACTCAAATTTAATTTTATTTTAACTTGAAATCGAAATACGCAAAATATAAAAAAAAATATATAAAATGATCCGAAATAACCCTTAATTCTTTTACTGGATTTGTACTGTTTGCTTGAATTTTATTGAATAACCAATGCGTCTTTAATGACATACAGCTATGTTAACCACCGAAGTACTTGTTTGGACGCGTGTTTTTAACTATTTATTGTCCATCACTCAAAATCCAATAATTTATTTTGGCTTCTCATTTGTCTCTTCTGTTTGGCTTCCTAAATTTAGAAGCTTATCTTCTTAAATATGGTTTTTTTATTCTGTTGGCTGTTTTGCTTTTGATGTAAGCCCTAATGCTAGAAAGCGACAGGATGTACATTATATTGTAATTTTAAATCATTTTTAAAAATATAATCAATAATTATTTTCCTTGTAAAATAGAAAAAGAAGTTTTTTTTCTTATTACTTCTGCTGAATCTCAAGTTACTCTTGTGTAGACGAGCCTCGAGGGTTAGAGCGTAAATAGAAAATAAGAAGAAAGAGAGAAAGACATAGCGTCAGATTGAGAAAATGAGTGTGTAACCCTTTATTTATAATCATAGGTGGCTTAAATTTACAATTACATTATTACTCTTACTCTTTTATCAATTAGAGAGTATATTGAACTTTTTCCTAATCATGGAGCGGTTAATCTAAGCACTTCTATAATATAAATAACCAAAAAGATGTGACTATCATGAATAGTTGTGATGTGACTATTGAGTCCTATACTTGGCTGTTATACAATTGATTTTTGTCTCTAGTTGACGGTTACCTAAGCCTTGGCTGATTCTATCAACAGATTGACTTTTCTAACTGTCGATATTTGATGGATCTACCGGTCGCCTGAGCAGATGCACTATGTTAGCCGACCGTAACATATAATTCTGATCGACGGTAGGATGCTAGTCTAAATCGCTTGATCCCTCTAAGATGTGTGCTAACATTTTTCATGAATACATATTTGTTTCTCAATTTTCTTGCTCCTTGATAGCTACAATAAAGAAAAAAGATTAAAATAATAAATTTCATTAAAACGCAATGATTACTCTCGAATTGTTCAAGCCCAAAAATCTATATAAATAGAGTTTGTGAAGCCTTTCATTCTCATTCAGATATTAAATCCCAAACACCATCATGCCGGACATGAGAGCTCTAGATCGTTTTGACGATGATGCTCTCCGAGTGCTCTTGAAGAGTTTTAGCTCCCCTCCTTAACCTCGGAATATTTCAACGAGCAAAAAGTTGAAGAAAAAGATGGTAATTATGGAGAAGAAGAAGTGCAAGGAGCCAGTTGTCAATTTAAATGACCAAGTTGCTTCTTCAGCCATCCCTGAAGCATACTGGCCAGAAAAAGTTTCAAGTGTAGAGAAAAATTGTTAGGAAACTTCAGCTTCTCCCGTGGGTGCTATTCTGATCGTTAAGGAAGTGATTTGTCGGTTGATCCGATCATCCAAGGGGCAGTTGGTTTTCTAGGACTACTCAGCATGACAGTAATCACCAACGTTCCATATCCGCCATAACCTTCATTGAGTTGGGTAGGTTGTTAGGTATGATCGACTTTGGTTGCTTTTTGTCTAAGAGTTTTCCTTTTTTACACCGTACTATGATGTAGGATTAGATGTTGCGGCTCCGACCGGTGAGCATGTTCGATTGTTCGATGTTGTCGTTGATCTTGCTTCAACCTTGATGATTGCGCTTCAACACTCAACTGAAGAGAGTCAACATCCAATCGATGACATTGTTAATTGGTTTGTAGATACTTTTACCACTTTCCAAGGGATAAATGGTGGCCAGCAACAGTCTTCTGGGAGTTGCAATGTAGGGTAAATGAAATGGTGCATTTTCTTGAGCAGGCAGTCGGAGGGTCAAATAAATAGTGACATCATACAAGATCTCCAAGTTTGCATTAAGAGGATGAAGGAGGAATGAATTTTTATCATGATGAAGTGATAGATCTCCGGACAAAGCTGCAGGTTAGCGAGGCACAACAAGGGATCGATCGTGGAAATCATTTTCAGTTAGGAGGAGGACTATTATTCAAGTGGTTGCTTATCCATGGGCATGCCTTGGCTTAAGTGGTCGAAGACCCTTTTATAAAATATTCTTTTTCTAAATAGTCTCTTGTATCTGTTTACATTTTTAATCCAATCCCCATGAATAAAAATTTCAATTACCAAATTAAAATTTAGAGGCATTTCATTTCTTTTTGAATTATTACTTATTCTCTGACATCGATCACATGTATATATGTATATATATTATAAACATCTCTAAATAGAGTAGGACAATAAAATTCAGATTGCAAAATTATATGAACAATTCTATCATTCCCAAAATGATCTCCAAATTGAGAATCATGACACTTCAGAATCATGACATTTTTTAAGAATTTCTTCACTTTCTTCATAAGGCACACATCGTCTCATTACTAAATATTTACATTATTTGTATAAATATGGCTCATCCCAAAAATAAGATTTTACATCATGAATGAATTGCTTTTCCTATTATTTTGTTAGTCCATATGGTAAAATACAACTAATAATATAATCACAATATCAACATACCACGGTACTTCGCATCCTTTTGCAGCAAAAAGTTTCATAAATTTCTTTTTCCAAATCAGGTGTTTCTTCCTATTCTAGCTTAGATAGATAGATAGATGGCTTAGATAGATGATCAACAATTTGATTATCATTCCCTTTCCTATCAACTACTTCAAAATCAAACTCTTGCATCAGAAGTACTCATCTAATTAATCTTGGCTTCGCATCATTCTTTTGCATTAAATATTTAGTAGTCGAGTAGTCAGTATGCACAACATCTTTAGCTCCAATTAGATATGATCTAAACTTATCAAAAGCATAAACAATGACTAATACCTCTCTTTCAGTGGTGGTGTAGTTAATTAGAGCATCATTGAAAGTCTTACTAGCATAATATATAACTTTAAAAATCTTATCATATCTTTGCCCTAAAATAGCTCCAATTGCATAATCACTAGCACAACATATTAATTCAAAAGGTTTCTCCCAGTCAGGTCAACAAATTATAGAAACAATGATCAATTTTTCCCTTAACGTTTCAAAGGCTTTAAAAAAATATTGGTTAATGTTAAATTTTGTATCTGTTTCTGGAAGTTGGCATAAAGGCTTTATAATTTTTGAAAAATCCTTAATATATCGCCTGTAAAATCCAACATGTCCTAAAAAACTCCTAACTCCTCTTATAGTAGTAGGTGGAGGTGAGTTTTATATAACCTGAATTTTTGCAGGATCTACTTCCATGCAATTTTCTGAAAATTTATGCCCAATCACAACTCTTCCTGCAATCTTAAATTGACATTTTTCTCAGTTTAATACAAGATTAGTGTTTTCACATCGTTCAAGAACTTTCACTAAATGATTTAGACATATTTCAAATGAAGTTCTAAATAAAAAAAAATCGTCCATAAAGAGTTCATTCCCTTTTTCAATTAAATCACTGAAAATTGACATCATACATTGTTAAAATTTTGCAGGTGCATTACATAATCTAAAGGGTATTAAAAGCAAAAGTTCCATAAGGAATAGTAAATGTTGTTTTCTTTTGATCCTCTAGAAGAATAGGTATTTGATGATAACTGGTATATCCATTTAGAAAAAAAATATATTTGTGTCTAGCCAGCCTATCCAACTTCTGGTCTAAAAAGGGTAAAGGAAAATGATCTTTCACGGTGGCACAATTTAATTTTTTATATCTATGCAGATCCGCCATCTAGTGACTGGTCTTGTTGGTATTAATTCAATATTCTCATTTGTCACTACAGTCACACCTCCTTTCTTTGGAACACAGTGTGTTGGACTCACCCAAGTATTATCTAAAATAGGATATTTTATTCCAGCATCTAATCATTTTAAAATCTCTTTCTTGATAACTTCTTTCATCATAGGATTGAATCTCCTTTGAGGATCAGCTCTTGGTTTATGTTGATCTTCCAATTAAATTCTATGCATACAAATTGAAGGGTTGATTCCTTTAATATCAGCTAATGTCCATCCAAAGTCTTTCTTATATCTTCTTAAAGTTTCCAACAACTGTTGTTCTTGCTAATCAGTTAATTCTGAGGATGTTATAACAGGTAATGTAGATAAATCTTCTAAGAATGCATACTTCAAAAGTGTAGGAAGTGTTTTCAGTTATAGTTCAGGAGGTTTCTCAATAGATGAAATCAAATTCTTGTTACTTTCTATAAGATCTAACATTTCAAATTTTTCCTGAACATAATCCAAATCTTCTTTACTTACTTCCATAGATTCATCTTGAATTTTATCCTCATCCTCATATTCCAAATATTCTTTTTAAAATTCCTTTTTGAATGTCTTCTTGAAATATTTATGGTTTAGATATTCGTTGATATCCATTTTGAAGCATTTAATCTCTTGCTCTTTTGTAGGGTATCTCAATTGATTTTGCATTTTGCAATATTAAATGTAACGTCTTGATCACTAACTCTCATAGTTAGTTCTCCTTTCTGCACATCTATCAAAGCTCTTCCAGTGGCAAGGAATGATCTTCCTAAAATGATAGAAATTTCTTTATGAAGACATGAAAGATAAATTTATCAACTTTTACCAAAACATCTCTTATAACTTCTTTAGGATAAGTAATTGAACGATAAACTAATTGAAGAGTTACATCTGTAGGTGAAATATCTCATAAATCCAACCTTTTGAAAATTGATAAAGGCATAAGATTAATGCTGGCTCTAAAATCACATATAGCTTTTCCCAAAAATCTTTCGCTAATAGCACAAGGAATAGTAAAACTTCCAAAATCTTTGAGTTTTTCAAGAAGGTTTTTCTAAATTATAGCACTAGAGTCTTATCTGAGTGCAATAGTTTCATTATCTACAAACTTCCTTTTCTTATTAAGCATATCCTTCATGAACTTCACATAGCTTGACATTTATTCCAAGGCTTCAACAAATGGAATGTTTATTGTTAATTTCCTTAATATTTCTTAAAATTTTGAAAATTGGTTATCTCTGTTTTTATGCTTCAATCTTGGAGGAAATGGATGTGGTGGTCTTTCTAGGTGGTCTTTCTACTGTGATTTTCATTGGTTTAATAGGACATTCTGACTCAAAATAAAAATCTTCACTAGATTTTCATTTTCCACCTCATCCACCTCATATTTTTCAACTTTAACTTCCACTTCTTTTTGAACTCTGGTTTTTAATTCTTTTCCACTTCTTAATTGTATAGCCTTAATTTGCTCTTTGTTCTGATCTTTAGGATTTACTTCAACATTACTTGGCAACGTTCCTAGATGACTATTGCTAAGTGCAGTAGCAATACATCCAAATTGATTTTTCATGTTTCTAATTACAGCTCCTTAACTTTGTGATTGGCTTCTCATTTACAATATCAATTCTTTCATTGACAACTTTTTCTCCTTACTCAGCAAATTATTAAAACGTAGAGGGTAATAAGGTTTAAAAGTTGGATTTCCTTGATTGTTGGAGTCTCCCAAGGAGTTCACAGCGGTAATTCCCCATTATGGATTTGCAGCATTAGAGTTATTGTTATCCCAACTAAAATTTAAATGGTTCTTTCATCTAGGATTATAATAATTGGCATAAGGATTATTAGAATGATTATTTATTGCATTTAAGGTCTCATAAGAAGATTGAGATTCTATCATTTATCCCAAGGAGTTTTCCTTAAACATAGATGATGTCTGAGAATAATTTATTCCATATTGATCTACCTTCTTTGATATAACAGCTATTTGGGCAGCTAACATAGATATTGCATCAGAATCATGAATACTAGCTACACTTTTTTAAATTAACCTTTCAGACGACCATTGAAAATTATTAGTATCTATCTCTTCAATTAAATAATATGATTCATCGAATGGCTTTGACATTAATGATCCACCAACAGCGGTGTCAATTATCAATCTAAGAGATCCAACCAATCCATTATAAAAAGTTTGAATTATTAACCAATCTAGGAATGCATTCTGTAGACACTTTCTAAGGAGATATTTAAATCTTTTCCGGGCTTCATAAATTTATTCCTCTTCAAATTGACAAAATAATTTAATATCGTTTCTAAGCTTAGCAATTTTTGAAGGTGGGAAATATTTAGATAAAAACTATTGTGATAAGTTTCCCCAAGTTCTGATAGATCCAGGTGCTAATGACTTTATCCACATCTTAGCTTTATCCTTTAGTGAAAAAGGAAAAAAGTCTAAGTTTGACGACATCATTCGACACTCCATCATATTTTAAAGTAGCACACAATTCTAAAAAACAAACAAGGTGTAAGTTAGGATCTTCAGTTGATGTTCCACCGAACTGATTATTTTGTGCCATTTGGATAATAGCAGGTTTAAGCTCAAATGAATTGGCCTCTATAGCAGAGTTTTGTATACTCAAATGATATTCATCTGCTGTAGGATTAGCATAATCTCTTAAAGGTCTCCAATGATATTCATTTATATTTCCAACATTACTTAAATTGCAAGCCATTTTACTAAAATGAAATTGCAAGCAACATTACTTAAATTGCAAGCCATTTTACTAAAATGATCTATCTTTTTTTGTTATTTTTAAAATTTTCTAATAGTTCTTTCTAACTCTGAATTATGAGTCCGAATCATAAGGAGCTAAATCTTCAGATCTTGCACTACGCATAAACAAACACAAAAAGTAATTTTAAAATAAGCAAACACACTAAAATATGAAAATATTCGAACTAAACTACAATAACTTTTTTTTTAGTTTAAAAATAAAAATAATTTAAATTATAAAATTACATACTAGTACATTTCGTTACTTTCCTGACAACGGCGCCAAAAACTTGATGACGCAAGTAAACATATCGCTCAAGTAATAAAGGGCTCTAATGGAGTCATAGATATTGATCCCACAGGGAAGTTAGAAATGCTTATAAGTAAATTGTTAAGATTGTAATGTAAACTATAATTTTAAACTACAAAAGTGAAGTACAAAATTTGAATCTAAACTAAATGAGTGAATGCTAAAAAAAATAGAGTTAAAAGACTAAGTTAATTAAACTAATTGTCAAACTTTCAAAAGTAAAATTTATGAAAACTAAATAAAGTTTTTTTTTATGAAAAGTTCAAATTTGAGAAAGCATCTTTCACTTTTACAATGAGTATATATATAAAGGGCAACTCATGGCTCCTTACACGTTAATAACAAAAAGGATTACAAAAAGGAGGAGGGATAGTGGATCCCCACTAAAAGCAAAATAAAATACATCATGATCCTAGGGGTTCCACTATCCACATTACAACTCCACGCAAAAGAAATCAATATAACATGTAAATTTACTAAATGTATACTAAAAGTAAAAGTATACCCAAAAATTGCATGTACACCTAAGCCATTGTCAACTGTAGTGGAGGAGAGCAAGATCGTAGTTGTGGCTACTTTGTCAGTAAGATCAGAAACAAAAATGGTCCAAACCTGCAAACACCTAAGTCTCTCTTGGCTAGTACAAAATGAGGTTGTAGCATGCATAACTCAATAAACCAATGAAGGCAATTTAAGCAAAGAAAACATTGAGTATAAGTCAGCAGTATATTACTCAGTACAAAGCATCTCCCAATACTCAGAAAAACATTGTAAGTAGAAAGGAAATTGTGTCGAAATTCTAGTAACCCACAATAGCATCAAGTAGGTCCAAGAGATTTGTGCGCTAGTAGCCCATTAGTAGCATTACTAACTTAGAGAACCCATCCAAGGCAAGCCAAATACTTAACAGTGTCCAGAAAACAAAAAGTGTGCCAAAATATCTTTTCAACAGAGGGAAAATCCAGACAGTAATGGCCTATAACAGAAATAGAAAGCCTAAAGAAGTAACAATTAATAACATTATAAATATAAGTGACAACAACACCACAGATAGCCTGGCCAAAAAAGGAATCCAAGCTAAGAAAAACCAAATTTAGCCTAGTATCTAACAAACACAGCCTGAACCAACACAAGCATCCATCATCCTTCCAAAGGCAAAGAAAATCTCCAGTCCAGCTAACCAAAAGCTGCCACAGTAATCCTAAAGAAAAAAACCAAAAACCAAGTAATGAGGAAACATAAGTAAAACTAAGCAAGGGGTTTCCTTTTCAACTCCCCTAATATCCTGGCCAAATAAAAGATCCAACAAAATAAAGTTAAGACTAATATCCAGGTAACACAGCCAGGACCAAAACATCCTTCCATCATTCATCCAAGAAACAAAGAAAAATTGCAGTCTAGAAAAACCAAAGCCTGCCACTTTAAGCCCAAAATAGAAGCCAAAGGCAAAGGAAGGGGAAGCATATTTAAAATCTAATATAAGGGGCTTCCAATAAATCACTTTGAATAAGAGTGTGCAACAAAGGGGGAGGAGTATCCCTAATAATAGCACTGTGCACTCTCCATTTAGTCAGCCAATCCATAAATTGGTTCCCCTCTCTATAAGTAAGGGAGTAAAGAATATTAAGGTGTTGCATCTCAATATAATGTCAAATCTTTCTCAATAATGATATAATATACCAAGCAGGTTTGAGCTTAGTCCTTAGCATGTTAAACAATGTTTCAGAATCGGTTTCCTGCAAAATGCCATTTAAATTGAGAGAGGCAATAGTTTGAAGTGCAGCAAGCACTACATTAGTCTCTACCTCCAGAGAAGAATTAGCAATACAATGGGAGGAAAAATAAGCAATGAATTTTATTATAATCATCTCGAATCAGCCCTCCCATACTCGTATAGGATGTAGAATAACTCCCATCAATATTAACTTTAAACCAACCATAGAGGAGTGGTGCCTATTTAATCAAAATGGGTTTCCTACCCCTACCCATAGTAGGAGAGGTAGCCTGACCATTAGATAACTTCCAAGACTTGTGAAAGTAAGCCACTACTAAAATAGATATGGTAGAGGGAGTGTGACATGGAGTCTCATATATCTGACTATTCCTAGCAATCCAGATGAACCATAAGATAATAACAGGGAAATAAAATAGCTTTTTGAAGGAAGGATCAAAATCTTCCAAATCCCAATAACAAATTTAAGTGTCAAATTTAAGGTCCCAATAATATCCAAGTAGCACCCAATACATTGCCAAGCCTCTTTAGAAAAGGGGCAATCAAAAAATAATTGATTAATTGATTCAACATCCTTGTTACATTTATAACAATAAGAGGCAAGTTTCAGTTCAAGAATATCATCAAGAGGAAGCAGATTATGAAAATATCTCCAAAGGAAAAAATCATATAGAAGGAGAAATATATTTATGCAGAGAAATATATTTATGCCAAGTGTAAACATGTCATTTCCAAGGAGTAAAAGAGTGCAGTTTCGAGTAGAGCAGCTTAGTAATAGAGGTTTTAGTTTGATGCTTCCAAAGAGGACATCCTTAAATTGAGCACGAATAAGGATAGTAACAATGGTGACAACGACTTTATATATGTTAAAAAATATAAGTATTTAATACTGCTGCTAGAAGATTTAATCCCTTAGCAACGACACCAAAAACTTGACAACGGTTATAGATTCAATAAAGATGTATATATAATATTCAATAATGGTAAAGTCACACTTATCAACACAAGTATACATATCGATCAAGTAATATAGGGCTTTAATGGAGTCCTAGATATGATCCCACAGGGAGTAATATTAGAACTACCAACTAAGATTTTCGAAAAGCAATACTTAATCGCAACAATAGAATTCAAATTGCTTATCTGTCACTAATAAACAATTGAAATAAATATGTAATTTAATAACTCTTAAATAAATAATTATATTAATAAAGTTTTTAATGTGATGTTCAATATATAAGAAAACATCATTCTCTTTGTCAAGAAATTATAGTGAATTGATAAAGTGAATCAGTTCAAATTATGTTGTGCCAAATAGGAGCATACCTATTCTTTACCCTTTGGTCCAGGCAAAAAGAACTCTGACTAATCCTGCGCTTGTTTACTGAATCTAAGGCTAGGCTGGAAGGATACCGGCTCTCACTTCGGAGCTCCAACTTTCCCCTCGCATGAGGGCTAACATCTACACTTCAGCACCCAAACGATAGGACCAAATTGGGGATTTTAGTCTATCACTCTAAAATCTCCAATTCTACGCCCGATAATTTTATTTCCCTATTTATTTGCACCCAACTTCCAAGGGCTTTAACCTCCCTGAATCTTAGATGTAATCTTCACTTTAGTTGTAAAACTCAA
>NW_018229522.1:19015-21763 GCF_001263595.1 Phalaenopsis equestris | reverse complement strand
TTCTTTAACATTTTCATGGCTCAACCAATTCAAATCACAATTTCACAAATCTCAAGATAAGGAGAAAGACAGATAAAACTACTCAGAACTCATGGGGAAGACACAACAAAACTCAGAATTCATATATAAAAGCAAAGTCATACAACTACAACAAGTAAATAACACTTATCTCTAATTTCTCCCCAAGCAAACTCAAAGTTCGTCTGAATCTCTTACTTTCTTTACACCACACAGAATTCCTCTTTGAAGTGGAAAGGAGGAAGAAATCTCTCACTTTTCCTCCACTCTTACAATCTCTAGAAGAATTCCTCAGAATTAGACTCCCTACACTTTCCCAACACTTAACACCACAGCAATTTCGGATAAAAGCTTCTTTTTAAATTTGTGGATGAGTTTTCCCAATTCCCAAGAGTTGCCTAAGCATGCCTAAGCATCCCTAAAAAATTCGTCCTCATCCAATGCATTGTTGGACATAACCGCCAATCTCGTCGGCGGCGGCCTCGAGGGTGCCGTCAGTGACCTTCTAAATTATTAAATCTAGAGTCTTTGGAATTTCTCGTCGTCGGCGTCGTTGGGCTCGATGTCGGCGCCCTAGTTCAAATCTTCACATTTTGGTCCTTTTTGCTCCAAATTCACTCCTTTTGGCATCTTTTTTCTCCAATGACCCTAATTCATCATTCCTGCGACAAAACATCAAAAATACCCTTTTTTAAAGTGCAATATCATCAAAAATAGTAAAAAATAGGTATGAAAATCTCAATATATTTTTATTTGGTCAAAATCCCCCAAACTTAACTATTACTTGTCCTCAAGTAATTTTAGTACTATATAAAAGTTATGGTCTATGGTAGTAAAATTTTAATTTAGAAATACTATAAGTTTGATTTAAATAAATACCATAGTGAGATTTTCAAAAAAAAAATTCAAGTAATTAAATTAACACTGTAGTTACAAGATTATCTAGTCATTAAGATTAAGAGTTCTAGTCTTCTATTTCTTTCAAGAATGACTATATGTTGTAATATTAAGTCACTTAGAATATTCGAATGATAGGAACTTCATGAGAATACTACTAGTAAAACATTTAATCCATAAATATAAGTTCAGGAATGTATTTAGGTTTTCCCTTTAGGTAGGTCCAGTGAAACCAATTTTTTATGAGGCATCTCCTCAACCTTCTCCTCACTTGCATATTTTTTTCTTTCTTTTCTCTTTTTCATTTGGATTGCTTTCAATCCTATATATGTTTCTTTTCTTTTTAGGGATTGTTTTCAATCCTTTCTTTTTCCTTTTTCAAGTGAGGATTACTATATCTGGATAGCCTTTAATGATTTTGAACATCACCTTTCTTTCTCTAAATTTGAAACTCAAAGAATTCCTTTATCTTATAAATATTTCATAGCTTTTACATCATTGAATCCCAATCTTTTCTTTTCAAATGAATTTCCAGATTCTTAATACTTCAAAATTTAGTTTCCTTTACTTTAAATAGTTAACTATAATCTTATTCTTTTATACTAAATATCTTAAGTTACAAAAAATAATTTTCATTACAAAACTTTAAATCTACCATAATATTTAAATATCTACAAAATATAGTTATCTGAATTAAGTTCACTACATAAAATCATATTAATAATTATTGAAAATATTTAAATTGAGAACATCTAATAGTTAATCTTTCTCTTCCGTCCCCCAAACTTAAATTTTTAACTATGAAATGATACAGGTGGAAAGAAAAACTCTAAATATAAATCATACCTCAGTATTTTAGGCATTTTCATCATTCTGAAATTTTTGCAGTCCTTCTCAAAATTTCTACTTCACCTGGTCTGTAACATTAGGAGATTTCTACACATATAAATCATTAGAGAATGTGTTAGGTAATGAAATTTTGAAATAAGTACAAAACTAAACATTAAACAAACTCAACATTTCACTAATACATCCACAATACTAGCAAAATAATTACAATTAAAATGCAAAAATGAAAATCACATCACATTATAGTTCACAAAGTACTAATCAACATCCATTATACTACACATGCAAATTTTAACTACCACACTAACAATTACAACAATAATTAAAAATTATCCAATTACAACATAAAAATAAAATTGAAAGTACAAACACACACAAACATCCATTTCTATTACAAAAATTACAAAAATAAAAGTAAAAGTACATGTACATCAACTACATTCAAATATCAAAATCCCAAACTATGTCTTCATCTCCTTGGTCAGCAGGTGGTTTGGGCTGATACTGAGTATATCAGGGGCACTCAAGGAAAGTAACATTAGGCTCACCTCTGTAGTGTCGGGCCTGAGCTTCGTAGTGAGCTATCTCAAAATTTGAATGCCTCTGAAGGTACTCACTATCATAATCATGTAGACATTCTAAACCTCCAATTATTTCATTTATTAGCTCTATACTCTTTCGCTGTAAGGTCAACTCATTCATTAAATCAATTAGGGTAGGGGAGCTAGAAGAAGGAAGGTCATAACTAGTAGAGGGGACATCTCTACTAGTAGGAGGTTCTTGACTCCTAATCCCAGTTCTCCATTTTTCATGGGATTCATAAGTCTTCAAATTAGCTTTACTAATGGGTTTCATAGGGTAAACCCATTCCTCATCATCTCCAGCTTCTACTCCAGAAAGTTGGCAAAGTGCATAAATAAGGCCAGGAAGTCCTAGACCTCCACTTGTTTCACTCCTTACCGTAGTCAATATATTCTTAAAAAT
>NW_018229522.1:18299-18723 GCF_001263595.1 Phalaenopsis equestris | reverse complement strand
AAATATTTGCAGCAGCCTTATTGGTGGGGTAACAGAAGTTTTTCCACCTCTGCTTGGTAATAACTTGTTCAATCTCTCCTCCCAGACTTCCAAAAACTCGATATTATATGCATTTCTTTCCTTCAAAAATAGAAGTAAATCTTGATTGAGCATTCACATTGACGAAGCGAGACTCGTCAAACTCAAGTCATCTCTTTTGTCGTGGAGTCATTTCAATCTAATCACAATTACATAAAAATTCCAAAATATACTTCAAATATTCAAATAATGGCTTCCAAAAGTAATTCTAAGAGTTCAACACTAAGTTCCATGAATTTCTTCCCAATATTTTCTTCACATTCTCAAATTTTTTGGATCTCCTCAATGTGGAAGAAATCCATGGTGAAAATCAAATATTTTTAGTTTGGAGTGATGCTCTTACCTA
>NW_018229522.1:15521-18198 GCF_001263595.1 Phalaenopsis equestris | reverse complement strand
ATGATGAATAATGGCGGTTGACTGGTCAAAATCGCGGTTAAAGGTGTTTTTTTGGGATCTCGCTGTCGGCGGGGTCTTCGGCATCGTCAGCGCGTTCTATAGAAATGATATCCTAAGTCTTAAGAAAAGTCTGTCGTCGGCGGCGGCGAGGGCGCCACCATTGAATTGGTTCAAATTCTAAATTTTTGTGATTTCGATCAATTTCAAGCCTGAACGATATCTGTTCAATCATTATAGACATAATTTTAAGTGATTAAATGATGTACTATCACAAATAAACATTCACAACACAAAACATCACAATTATATATAAATTCCAAAGGTTACAATATACGTTACACAACACACCTAAGTTTGGTATTTTCTTAACCTTAATACATCAATTCAGCGTCGCAATCTAAGCCACAACACTCAAAATGCTGAAAACAAACATCTTATGCTCAGTCTCAACTATACAGAGATCTATAAGCAAAATTCTAAAGCAAAGCAAACATAAAGTTCAAACCAAATTACATACACAGACAAACAGGTAACAATGTAAATCTACTATTCTTCAGATTCAATGCTAGATTCTCCTCTGAGATCTCCCATTGATTGCACATGAATGAAGAGGTTATAGAAGGGTCGGTATGGAATTTCTTCAGTAGAATCCTCTTCTATCAATTTCATCCTCCTTATCAACTGTATCAAACTATCTTCTATATGTCCAAAGTGAGAAAAATATTTTTTCATCCTCCAGTCTAGATGATCAAAGAAATCAGAGATATTATTAATTACATTCATAACATTTTGTACCTCCTTCTCCAATTTCTTAATTCTGCACAGGATCACTAGTGTCTTGTCCGGAACTAAAGGTTAAATAGGCAGTGATTTCTGAGAAGATTAATCCACCATAATAGTCATATTAATTTCATCTTCATAGGCTGGGAATCTCTCGGGCCTAAAGGCTTCCAAGGTAGAAGTACATTTTCTCAATTCTCATAAGATACTTGGAACTGACTGCAAAGTAATAAAATTGTGGAAGAGTTTCCAAGCCCATAAGTTGATCCATGAACGATCAGGCCCAAAACAGACTTCACAATTATAGATCTAATATCGATTGGCAGTCCCATTTGGATGTAGTAATTCAGAATAGCACTTTCTTTAGAAACTTTATCGATCCTCATCGGTAACAGTTTTGTAGAAATGAAGAAGTGCCAGTGTTTAGAAATGGGATTTAGAAGTGTCACAGAAAAACTAACATACCCGTTTTCTCTCATTTCCCAGTCTTATGTTTCGTTCGTTAAATATTGATCAATTTCGTTCATCTAGTTTCTTGTCGGGACAAAGTTGGAATAATGGCAGACAGGAATGTTCTCGATCATATATAATTCATTGATCCGTGCAGGAGTAAAGGTTATCCATCTACCTCTCACATAGACGACTGTCTGGTTGATTATATGGAAATTAGCATAAAATTCATTCACCATAGGAACAACTACAACGGCTGTAGTGCAGTATAGCATTTCCCATCTTCACCGCACTATCATCTCTTCAATTGCCTTCGAGGGATTATTTAATCCTCAATTTACAAATCCTCATTCCTTGATTAATCTTTTCTTAATCTTTTCTTTTTTCTTTTCTAGTACCTTGTTGAAGATTTGTTGCGCTTCCGCACTAATGAACTTTCTTCGGTTGAACACTCGCATTCTATGGTTTTTAGCAGAATTGGATGCCATAGGGATGAATTTGGTGGAGTTTCACTTTTTTTTGGAGAAATATGAACTTAGAAATCAAATTTGGAAGTTTAAAAGGGGTAACTCAGGCCCAAAACAGCCAAAAACCGCCCATTCAAACTCCAGAAACCGCCATCCCGCCGGTCTCGCTGTCGGCGGCGTCAAGGACCCCATTGGGCGGCGTCAAGGCCCCCATCGGTGAGCCTTTAGTATTTAATTGCCTAGACTCTCGTGAAAAACCCATCATCGGCGGAGTCGATGGCGCCTAAGGCAAAAATTGCACAGTTTCCCTTTGGTCCGAATGCGTTCCAATTTTTCTCTATGGATCCAATTTTTATGATGATTCAAGGGTAAATAAGAGTAGTAGAGTATAATACTACCACAAACTAACAATAATTTCAAAAAAAAACTACTATAATTGCAATAAAAATAAAGATAACTATGAGTTGCCTCGCATAAAGTGCTTGGTTTAACGTCGTCAGCCCGACCTATTCAAGTATTATTTAGGTTGACTGATCATTAAAACCACTTTAAAATTTGGTCTTTTACCCTCAAAATACAGTTTTAATATGTGTCCATTTACTTTAAATATATTTCCAATCTTTTGATCTTCAATTT
Source organism: Phalaenopsis equestris (assembly GCF_001263595.1). Taxonomy (NCBI): domain Eukaryota; kingdom Viridiplantae; phylum Streptophyta; class Magnoliopsida; order Asparagales; family Orchidaceae; genus Phalaenopsis; species Phalaenopsis equestris. The sequence continues at coordinate 15,865 of NW_018229522.1, read as the reverse complement.
CAATAGCTCTGTAAGTATAAACTTGAGTCACAGCAAAGGGTCCTAACCAACGAGACTTCAATTTACTAGGGAATAACTTTAGCCTAGTATTGTAAAGCAAAACTTCTTGTCCTAGTTCAAAGTTCTATTGGTTAATCTTCTGATCATGCCATAACTTTAGTTTCTCCTTATAAATGTTGTTGTTATCATAAGATTAATTTCTTAATTCTTTCAATTCATTTAATTGTAACAATCTCTTCTTACCAGCATCTTTCAAATTATAATTGAATTCTTTAATCGCCCAATATGCTTTATGCTCCAATTCCACTGGTAAGTGACAAGTCTTTCCAAAAATCAGCCTGTAA
>NW_018229522.1:12857-13264 GCF_001263595.1 Phalaenopsis equestris | reverse complement strand
TCTTGGTTTTTATTGTTCATCTATTATAATTCTGTGCATACAGATCGAAAGACTGATTCCCTTAATATCAGCTAAGGACCAACCAAAAGCTTTCTTATATCTTTTTAATGTATCTAAAAGTATTTGCTCTTGCAAATCATTTAATTTTGAAGATATAATAACAAATAATTCAGATATAATAACCAGTAATGTAGATGAGTCTCCCAGAAACACATATTTGAAGTGGCTAGAAAATATTTTAAACTCAAGTTCAGGTGGTTTTATAATTGACAGAAATAGAATCTTATCAGCATTTTCCGTTATATCCAACATCTCAAATCTTTCCTGAACATAATCTAATTCTTCATTTTCTAATTCGTTCAAAATAACTTCATTACTCTCTTCAAATCTCTTCTTCTCTTCAAAAT
>NW_018229522.1:12251-12585 GCF_001263595.1 Phalaenopsis equestris | reverse complement strand
AACACATCTCCAATAACTCCCTGAGGATAAGTACATGAACGATCCGCTAACTGAAGAGTTACAGAAGTAGTTGAACTTCTCCTAATCCTAATCTTTTAAAAATTGATAGAGGCATAAGATTAATGCTGACTCCCAAATCACATAAAGCTCTAAGCTCTTCCATAAAATAAGCTCTTCCATAAAATTTTTCACCGATAACACACTGTATAGTGAAACTACCTGGATTTTATAATTTTTTAGGAAGCTTTTTCTGAATAATTGTACTACACTCTTCACTAAGTGCAACAGTTTCATTATCAGTGAACTTTCTTTGTGAACTTTGAATATCTTTCAT
>NW_018229522.1:11120-12196 GCF_001263595.1 Phalaenopsis equestris | reverse complement strand
TCTAAAGCTTCTACGAAGCTCTAAAGCTTCTACGAAGGTAATATTTACCGTTAATTTCTTAAGAATTTCTAAAAACTTGGAAAATTGTTTGTTCTATTTGTGTTGCTTCAATGTTTGAGGAAACGGTGGTGGTAAATTTCATTGGGGTAAGTGGATATTCTAATTCTGGGTATTCATGATCCTTTTATTTTTCTGTATCCACTTTTTCTTTTTAATTTATGTTTCTTTCTGCACTCTTATTTCCAATTCTTTTCCACTTCGTAATTGTATCGCTTTGATTTTTTTCCTTGATCTTTAGGATTTGGTTCCACAGTACTAGGAAAAGTTCCTAATGTTCGGTTATTAAGCGTAGTAGCGATATGCCTTAATTGATTTTCAATATTCTTAATAGCAGTTCCTTGATTTTGTAACTAATTTTCTTGAATTTGTAATTGATTTCCTTAATTCTGCAATTGTTGACCCATGTTTAATATCAGCTCTTCCATAGAAGTTTCTTTTCCTTAATTTTCCTTAATTTGAGTTTCCTTAATTTGAGTATTATTGTTAAATCCTGAAGGATAAGAAGGTCTATAATTAATTATTCCTTGGTTGGATGAATTTTCTAATGGGTTTACTGGGTTGTTCACCCAATGTTGATTTGTACCAGAATTGTTATTTCAATTAAAATTTGGATGATTCTTCCAACCTGGGTTATAATAGTTTGAATAAGGGTTGTTGGGTCTATTGTTAATAACATTTAAAGTCAATACGAAGGTTGAACATCCACAAACTGCCCAAATGAATTCTCTTCCATCATAGTAGGTGTTGGAGAATAATTCATTCCATAATGATCTAATTTCTTTGATATTGCAGCAATCTGCGAAGCTAACATAGATATTGCATCAGAATCATGGATAGTAGCTACTCTTTTAGGATTTACCCACTCAGAGGACCATTGAAAATTGTTGGTAGCCATTTCTTCCATTAATGAATAAGCCTCATCAAAAGGTTTTGACATTAAAGAACCACCAGTCGTATCATCTATAATCGATCTAAGAGATCCCACTAATCCATTGTAAAAATTTTGAATTATCAAC
>NW_018229522.1:4689-10894 GCF_001263595.1 Phalaenopsis equestris | reverse complement strand
GTTTAAGCTCAAATGAATTAGCAGCTACATCAGAATTTTGGATAGATAAGTGAATTTCATCTGTTATAGGATTTGCATAATCTCATAAAGGTCTAGGTTGGTGTTCATTTTCTATTCTTTGATTGTTCATGTTGTTTTCCATTGTATCAAAATTTCTAGGTTCTCTTGTCAATCTTCTAGTTTTCTAACAATGCGTTCTAATTCTGAATCGTAGGATATAAGATTTTCAGGTCCAAATTTACGCATACAATTTCAAATCAGTACACAAAAAAACAATTAACTAAATATGAAAATAAGTTGCAATTCAAGTAAAAATTTTATAATAATCCTAATTTGTTCGTTACTTTAATTATGATTCTTGTTTACTCCCCGGCAAAGATGTCAAAAACTTGACAGCGATTTTATATATGTTTAAAAATACAAGTATTTAATACTGCTGCTAGAAAATTTATTTCCTTAGCAACCACACCAAAAACTTGACAACGATTATAGATTCCATAAAGATGTATATATATAATATTCAATGATGGTAAAGTCACACTTATCAACGTAAGTATACGTATTACTCAAGTAATATAGGGCTTTAATGGAGTCCTAGATATCGATCCCACAAGGAGTAATATTAGAAGCTACGAACTAAGATTTTAGAAAAGCAATACTTAAACACAACAATATAATTCAAATTGCTTATCTTTCAATTGAAATAAATATGTAATTTTAATAACTCTTAAATAACTAATTATAATAATAAAGTTTTTAATGTGATGTTCAATATATAAGAAAGCATCATTCTCCTTGTTAAGAAATTATAGTTAATTAATTAAGTGAATTAGTTCAATTTATATTGTGTCAAATAGGAGCATACCTATTCTTTCCCTTTGGTCCAAGCATAAAAAACATTGACTAATCCTACGCTTGTTTACTAAATCTGCGGCTAGGCTGGGAGGATACCGGCTCTCACTTCAAAGCTCTCACGTTCCCCTCACCTGAGGGCTAACATCTACACTTCAGCACCCAAATGATAGGATCAAATTGGGGACTTTAGTCTGTCACTCTAAAATCTCCAATTCAGCACCCGATAATATTATTTCCCTATTTATTTGCACCCAACTTCCAAGGGCTTTGACCTCTCTAAATCTTGGATGTAATCCTCACTTTAGTTGTAAAACTCAACATATTTTAACAAATCTATTGGCCAGATTGGTAAATTAAGATCAAAGTGAAAAGATCATCACAAATTCTTTAACATTTTCATGGCTCAACCAATTCAAATCACCATTTCACAAATCTCAAGACAAGGAGAAATACAGAGAAAACTACTCAGAACTCATGGGAAAGACACAACAAAACTCTGAACTCATATATAAAAGAAAAGTCATACAACTACAATAAGTAAGTAACACTTATCTCTAATTTCTCCCCAAGAAAAGTCCTCAATGTTCCTCTGAATCTCTTCCTTTCTTTACAGCACACAGAATTCCTCTTCGAAGTGGCAAGGAGGAAGAAATCTCTCACTTTCCCTCCACTCTTACAATCTCTCGAAGAATCCCTTATAATTAGACTCTCTAAACTTTCCCAACACTTAATACCACAGTATTTTCGGCCAAAATCTTCTTTTTAAAGTTGTGGATGAGTTTTCCCAAGAGTTGCCTAAGCATCCCTCCAAAATTCATCCTCATCCAATGTTTTGTTGGACATAACCGCCGATCTCGCCGTCAGCGGTCTCGAGGGCATCGTCGTCGGCCTTCTAAATTATTAAATATGGAGTCTCAGGAATTTCTCACCGTCGGCGCCCTAGTTCAATTCTTCACATTTTGGTCCTTTTCGCTCCAAATTCGCTCCTTTTTGCATATTTTTGCTCCAATGACCCTAATTCTTCTTTCCTGCAACAAAACATCAAAAATACCTTTCTTTAAAGTGAAATATCATCAAAAACAGTATAAAATAGGTATGAAAATCTCAATTTATTTTCCTTTGGTCAAATGACAGGAGCTAATTCACCAACAAAAGAATTCAGCATTACTAAATTCCAAACTCCATCAATCCAGTAATTAGAGACAAGCATATTAGAATCATAACTCGAGGTTGGTAAAGTAGAATACAAAGAAATACCTCATTCATCATTCCAGAAATAAATACCACCATCCCCAATATCTCAAAAAAAATTGAGAAGCATGAGAAGCAACATCACGTGCAGAGATAATAGCCTTCCAAAGCTTAGAGTCCCCCACTCTCTAATTGACCGTAGAATGATGTAAATTTTTGAAATACTTATGAAACATAAACTTGGCCCACAAAGACTCCCCCAAACAAAATTTTAACAAAATTTTACACATGTTAATATCAATAGTTTGTTGTAGAGTTTTAATCCCAAGCCCACTAGCACAAAGAGGCTTGCAATTATACTGCCAATTAGTCCAACTCTTAGAAGATCTGGATCCCTTCCAAGGAAATTTATTGAAGATAGTTTTAGGAGATAGTTTTAGGATTCTTTTCAATAGGATTCTTTTCAATGCTTTTCTTAGTTTTGAGAACTTGCATAGTGTAGAGAGGAAGTGTACATAGGAAACTTCTGAACAAAGTGAGCCTACCCCCATTAGAAAGAAAAGTATTTTTCCAGTCATTGATCTTGAGTTTAACTTTATCAATCACATCATCCATCTGAGTTTTCTTAGTTCTGCCTCTAAGAATGTTGACCCCAAGATAATTAATAGGTAGCTTAGAGATTTTACAGCTAGTCAAATTGGAAGCCCAAGCATGAGTGTTTGAGGAAGCACCTTTGCCAAAATAAATGGAGCACTTAGCCAAGTTAAACATCATACCCGATATGTTTTGGAAATATTTTAACAAAGACATGGTAGCTTTGATAGAACATTTGCTAGCATTTAAAAACAATATAGCATCATAAACATAAGCAAGGTGACTCACCACAATTTTGGATTTATGAGAGAACTGAATATACGAAGGCTCATATAGCAGCTTATTAATGAGCCTAAACAGGTAATCAAATGCAATAATGAAAATTGTAAGAGAGAGGGGATCTCCTTGTTTAATGCCCATCTTAGCTGAAAAGAAACCATGGGCTTTATCATTAACCATCACACTATAGCTATTATTAGAAAGCCACCTCTTAATGAGAGAGTAGAAATCCTGTTGGAAGCCTTTAGTTTGCAAAATATTAAAAATAAAGTCCCAGCTGATAGTATCAAAAACTTTTTTAATGTGCAATTTAAGGACCATGTCCCCCCCTTCACTTCTTGTCCAAATCTTCAATCATCTCCTGTGCTAAAAGGATATTATCAATAATATCCTTACCCTTCATGAAAGTAGACTGTTGAGTAATAATGATATGAGAGAGGTGAGGCTGCAATCTGTTAACTATAATTTTACTCATAACTTTAGATATCACAGTAGTAAGAGATAGAGGACAAAAATTGACTTAGGAAATCTTATCATTACCTTTTGGAATGAGCACAATAAAAAAAGAGGTGAAATATTTACTAGGATTATCACCATTGAAGAAGCTTTGTATGACAAAAGTAACCTCCTTCTTAATAATCTCCTAAGAATGAATGTAGAAAGCAGAAGAAAAATCATCAGGGCTAAGAGTTTTGTTAGGGAGAATAGATTTGAAAGCATTCAGGATTTTCTGCTCATCTAGAGGATAAGTTAAATGAAAATTATTAATGTAAATATACTCATCCACAAAGTGAGTTGAGTCAACAGGCATAGTATGTGTAGAGGTTTGAAAAAGCTCAGTAAAATAGGCAACAACGCTATCACCAATCTCTTCCATGCAAGCTAAAATACTCTCATCCCCCTTTTTAATTTTAAAAATACTATTGATGTTTCTTCTATGCTTAAGGGTGGCATGAAAATAATTAGTGTTTCTATCCCTTGCAAAAAAGGAAGTATCATTAGTCTTCTGCTGAAGCAGATTTTCCTCTAACGCAATAACATCCATTAAAGAGCCTGAGCAACAGTGTCCATCAAAGCAGGAGAAACATCAGGTTGAACTTCCAGGGAATAAATAATATTTTGAGAATCCAACACTTTTTTATGGACATTACCAAAGATTTGGTAATTTCATTTAATAAAATGAGCAGGCACTTTCTTATGCAGTTGCCATACAACAAACCAAGGAGTCCCAACTCCTTCAAATTTCCAAGCTTGATTCACCAAATTTAAATAAGTATCATGAGATGTCCAACATTAAGAATTTTAAAATGAGATATGGTCGGTTTAACAGTGAAATCCAAAGTGGCAAAATAGGATTATCATCTGAGGTAGCATAGCTCAAATGTTGAACCTTCACAATAGGAAAGTGACTTATAAAAGCAGAATTAGCCAAAAAATGAGCCAATCTCTGATAGAAAAAACCCCTCCTCTAAGTATAAGGAGATCCAGAATATCACAAGTCATAGAGTCCTGCATTAGAAATAGAGTTAGAGAACATGTTAATAAGAGCAGGCTCAACTCTACCACCTCCTTTTCTTTCCATAGGCTTCATGATCATATTAAAGTCACCACCAACAAACCAATTCTCATTAATAATACTACCCAAAAACCTTAATTTTTTGCCAAAGCAGTTGTTTTTCATGCAAATGAGACTCAAAGTAAACAAAAGTGCCCACCCTTGAAAGTTTTCAAAACTGATTTGAGTAAGAATATATTATTCCTCATCTTCAATATGAAAAGAGTGACAGCGGGCTTCCAAAAAACCCAAATTTTTTATTAACATTGTAGTGAGAAGGATAACCTTTGAATTTATTTAAATTTCTACTTTATTGACATGAACCAAAGGTTCCAAAATAGCAAAAATGAGAAATTTATGAGCCCTACAAAGATTTTTAAGCCTATTAAGGGAGTTAGGGTCCGCCACTTCCCTAATATTCCAAACCATAATATTAAACATGATGACGTGAGCCAACCCTTCTAGAAGATCTAGTAGAGTTGACCAACTATTCCCCATCAGAGTGATAAACTCCTTCCTGAATAATTTTACTAGCATCAAGTCTATATAGCTCATTATTATGTTTAGCCTTTTTTTGTGAATGCTTTTGCACCTGCCACTCATTTTCTAATGTTAATATCAGAATTAGATAAAGAAGTATTAATATCAACAATATCAAAAAAAGCCCCAACTATAGGAGGGTGAAACGTAGTGCTAGGGGGAATTAAATTCCCATTGTTAGTAATATTGTGAACCGCTAGTAATGTTGTTTCCAAAGGCTCCTCAGAAGCTACATTAGCATTGTGCTTATTACATTCTTCAGCCCAAACAATACCTTCATTGATTTGCATTTGTTGAGGGATAATATTAGTGCCATTTTGTAAGGCTTCAGTACCTAAAGTATGCAAGTTAGAAGTAGTTTTACTAATAACAAGATTATCAACTAAATCAACTGCATTTTCAACAGTAGATGTGATATCATGATGTTCAATATCTGTGTTGGTAACAGGTAAAATATTATGTGGTGCATTATGAGAGTTTCTGAGTTGAGGATTCAATTGAAAGCAAGATGTGATTTGGTTGTCGAACATAGAACAGTGAGTGCAGTAAGGAGAGTGCCGTTCAAATTCAACAGGTTTCCAATAACCTTGGTGTTGTGATCCTATCCAAATTTCATTGTAGAATGGTTGTGTTATGTCTCGTTCAATAAGAATACGTTCTTCAGATGGTCTTGATAAAATATAAGTAGCATGATCCATTTTCAAAGGCTTGTCATAAGCAACAGCAAGCGAAAATATAATTTCATGATTGAATAGATGGAGTTTAAGCCCTGGAAAATGTATCCATACCGGTATTATTGGCAATTCAGTCTTAGGATCAAAATTAATGGACCATTTCCAAAATTTCATCACGCTTTTTTTCTATTTGCATAAATCATTTTGCAAAGAGTAGTGTATAGTCCTCATTGTTTGCTAGTTGTATAAAGAGATGTCTACCATCTATGATACCAACCTTCCACCAGCCTTTAAGTTTTAACATTTCAAATTCTTTCCTGATTAACTCAATTAGGTATATCATACGTAAATTTACCCTCACGGGCTAGATGACATGAAGAGGCAAGGATAGTAGTTTCATCCTCCGTAACAAATAGAGCAAGCTTCCCGTTTTTTTTTCAAATTTCTTAATGAAAGTATAATCCCCCCTCCAACAGTAAGCATATCGTGAAACCCTTGCAGAACACCCCCCCACCGC
>NW_018229522.1:0-2638 GCF_001263595.1 Phalaenopsis equestris | reverse complement strand
TGTTTTTTTTGTTCTATATATATATATATATATATATATATATATATATATATATATATTCTGTCTAGAAAAGAACCATATCTTATTGCTGCAATTAACCCAAAGGTCAAAACCAAGGAAAGTTTTTTTGATTTATTAGAGCTTTTGTGAACCAAAGGTTTCAAGATGGCCAAACACCAAATTTTTTTATACCAATTGAGATATTGAAGTCTTTTTAAAAAGTGCGGGTGGGTAATCACCCTAATGTTCCAACATAAGAGATTAATCATGATGAGAGGGTTTGCATTTACCCCTAGTGAGTTTGGTCAGGGACTCCCTTCTAATCGAATAAGAGCATCCAACTTCAATGGTAAAAGTATCATCCAAGGAGGTTTATCCCTCAATCTGACTTTTCTTTTTTCTTCTTGCTTTCTGAATCTGCCAATCAGCCTCTAGTTATTGTTGCATCACAACAATAGGAACATTGGTGGAGTCAGGTAGAGCAGTATGTTGTGGATCCTTTGTCTGATCAGCCTGAATTGGGAGATCTTGTAAATCAGCCATTGCAACCTCAACAAATGAGATGATGCTTGTTTCAAAAGTGGTACAAATGTTGTCTACTTGCTCTAACAGAAATTGCTCTCCACGATCAGTAGGCTCAACGCTGAGGCCCTGATCTGCCACAGTAGGTGCAGGAACATCAACTTGTAAAGGCACAGGCAAAAGCACAAGTAGAGGAAGATTTGTATCAGGGACCAACTTTGTATTCTTACCAGGTTTAAGTGATAGATGGAGCCTAAAACACCTCTCCTCAGTATGGCCAAATATTTTGCAATGGGAGCAATTATATGGCTTTTGCTCCATAAATATAGGTTGCTTTATTGTTAGTGCCTAACTATACTTCATCAATTGAGGGAAGAGTAATGTCCCTCTCCACAAGAATTTGAGCTACAGAGGGTTTGGACAAATTGAAAGTGGAAATATCAAGTTTCATAGGCCTACCCAGTAGTGCACTAATAGAAAATAGAACTTTATGGTTGAAAAATTGAAGCAACAATCAAGGGAGCTTAAACCATATTGGGATAATGGGGAGCTCTTTACCAGGGTCGAACTTCGGTGTCCATTTCAGCAACTTCATCTGAACACCTTCAATGGTGATGAGCTTTTTGGAGAATACTTGTGCATAATCTTCTTCATTGGTCAGTTGGATCATTACATGTCTGTCATCGAATAAACCCACCTTCCAGTGACTAGTAAGCTTGAAATTCTCAAAGGTTTTCCTGATTAGGTCCATATTAGAGTGACCCAGTTGAAATTTACCAATCAGTGTAATTTTGCATTTAGTGGAGAGGTCAAAAAATTCAGTTTCAGAGAAGATGAGGGCATATTTACCCTTTTTTTTTAGCCTTTCTTGAACACGTAGCTTTCCTCATCCCAAACCAAAGCATCATGTTATGATCAAGGGAATACCAATTTATCACCCAACAATCCAGTGGAAGATGTAACAGTAGCATCAGAGATTTTTCCCACATAGTTGGGGTCAGCTTGTTACAAAGATACATCCATAATCAATCAGGAAGAACAAAGAGCAAAGAGAACCCGCAAGAAGAAGGAAAAAGCCAACCGAGAAATAACCAACTAATGGAACAGTAACAAAACCAAATCAAAAAAAGAAAAGCCCAAGAAACATAAGAACACAATATCAACACTCCAACAAGGAAATAAAGTACCCAAATCACTAAAAGAAGCTCCACCAAAGACACTTTGAGCACTAAAAACTACTACAGATGAAGGATGAAGGAGATGCGTAGCCATGGATACCAAACCCTAGAAGAGCAAAGTTAGACGCCATTTATATATATACTGGTCCAATATATATATATATATATATATCAATCCCTACAATGAAGATAAGGAATGGACAAATTGTCCCTATGTAGAAGGAGAGCTAATTGAGCTGAAGGTATAGTCCCTACAGAAATCACTTCTGTTTCCTTCCCCGTTACTGCCACACTGTGTGTTGGATTGTTGCCTTCTCTAAGGATGTGTTGAAATTTCAATTCAACATTGTTTATCAGACTCTTTATTTTATTGTTCCATCTAACAATATTCCAGGGCGCAACTTTTTCTTGTTTCAGTATTCTGATATAGCTGATGGAATCGCTGATGGAATCAGACTCTACCATGCTGATGGAATCAGACTCTACCATTAGTTTTGTGATGTTGCAATGATTGGCAAGGTAGATAGCCTAGTAAATGGCTATCATCTCAGTTTCAAGTACATCATAGGCCCAATAAGGAGAGGAGAAGTAAAAAAATACACTTTCCTTGAGAGTTTCTAACAATTCCTCCAACACCAGAAGCCTCCTTAGAGAAACTACCATAAGTATTGGCCTTCAGCCACCCTAGAGCAGGGGGGTCCAAAGGACCAAAGTTGGCTTTCAAAGCTTCATGTATGTCCCATTAGGCACCCAATTGTGGAAAACATTGGGAAAATTCTGGTATTTTGTAATCTTTTGCAAAAAGGAAGTACAATTAAAAACCATAGATTTTTCCATAGCTTTAATGTTGTTAAACTTTACTTGGTTTCTACAAATCCAAATGAACCAGGCTACTATACATGCAATGATTATCAACTTAGCTTCCAACCATTCCTTCC
>NW_018229521.1:0-1040 GCF_001263595.1 Phalaenopsis equestris | reverse complement strand
ACAAAAAGATTACAGAAATAAAAATAAAAACATAAGTACTTCAATTTCATTCAACATCAAAATCCCAAGCTATATCTTCATCATCTTGATCAGCAGGTGGATCGGGATGATACTAAGTATACCGAGGGTAACATCAGGCTCACCTCTGTAGTGTCGGGCCTGAGCTTCATAATAGGCTACCTCAAAATTTGAATGCCTTTGTAGGTACTCACTATCATAGTCGTGTCGACATTCTAAACCTCCAATCCTTTCACTTATCAAGTCTATGCTCTTCCGCTGCAAGGTCAACTCATTCATCAAATCAAAGAGGGTATGGGAACTAGAAGGTGGAAGATCATAACTTATAGAGGGAACATCTCTACTAGTAGAAGGTTCTTGATTTCTACTCCCAGTTCTCCATTTCTTATGAGATTCATAAGTCTTCAAATTATCTTTACTAATGGGTTTCATAGGATAAACCCATTCTTCATCTATAAATTATACTCCAAAAAGTTTGCAGGATGTCCTAGACCTCCACTAGTCTCACTCCTTGCCGTAGTCATTCTTAAGAATTATTCTCCCCACATTTATAGTTCTATTATTCTGAATACAGAAGTTCAGAATAGCTTTATCTCTAGTTAAATCACTATGGTGATAGGTCGGTAACAGAGTACATGAAATGAAATAGTGTCATGCCTTAGAGGTGTCATTCAGCATGGAAGCAGAAAAATTTTACACGTTCTTACTGCTTTATCTTCCATGTTCCTTTCCCATCAATGAGAAAGTTGATCACATCATTGTGGGGGCCTTCCATTGTACTAAAGGATTCATAGTGGCAGCTGTAAGAATCTGGGACTTCATAAAAAGTGTTGATGCGGGCAGCAGCAAACTCAACAGGGAATCCTCGCACTTGAACAATTTCATCATCAGAATAAATTACATTGGTGTAAAACTCCTTCACAACATTTTCATCAGCTTTATTAGTGGTCTAGCAAAAGTTTTCCCACCTCCGTTCGGCAATAACTAGTTTGATTTCTCCTCCCGGACTTTTAAAAACTCAA
>NW_018229520.1:0-1358 GCF_001263595.1 Phalaenopsis equestris | reverse complement strand
AATTTTTACAACTAAATTTAAGAGTTTTCTCCGCCACAATTTTACAACTATATTTTTAAAAAGCTACAACCACACCAAAGATTTATTAAAATATTATTGTGTAATTTACGTAATCCTAATAATATCTCATGTAAAATTATCCATCTTTGGCAGCTTTAATAAATGTTATATACTCTATTTTATAGAGACCGCAGTTATTTTTTTCATGTTATATACATCCACGCCATATTATATACATAAAAGAAAAAAAACTACATTTCAAAGTTGAAATAATGATATTTTTAGTATTATATGAAAGATATGAGGATATAAACACAAAAAGGTTAAATATTTGTAAGATATGAAAAAATATATATGAATGCGGTGGTATGTATGTTATGTAAGAAAAAATATTGAATCAGAACTCCGCACGTAGAGTTACGTACAGAGTCCAATGAAATCATGTCACATAGAGGTGACCGAAAAAAAAAATCGGCCCGATAACACTTGGGAATATTCCCCCCAGATTATTCCGTGTTATTCAGATGTTATTGTATGTTATTCAGATGTTATTGTGTTCTGAGAATATTATCGATATTATAATAACACAATAACACATCAATAACACATAATAACACTAGAATAACACGAGAGGAATATTCTCTTGTGTGCAGATTTTATTATTATTTTTATCACCACCACGTGGCGTGATTTCATTAGACTCTCACGTAACTCTACGTGCAGAGTCCTAATGCAATATTTTCTCGTTATGTAATGCTTCTAAAGCCGGAAAAAAGTCACATTGTATTTTATTTCTCTTTTTCAGTTTTTTAAAGTAATTAGTTTGTAACAAAGCTTTTTTACTTTATTATTATTCGCATTCAAACAACTGAAAAATATTTATTTTTTCTGCATTTCTTGAAACTGCGCTTAAATGATCCAAATAACCTCGCATTCAGCCGAATATAGATAGTTCTAAGAAAACTTGCATACACACCACACAATTCTTTTGTACTCCTCGCATATCAACCATCCTAAACATGAAAGTCCCCAGGCCTACCCCCCGGCGGCCACGTTCCCCGCTGATGACGTGTATGGCGAAATGGCCGCCGTTGATTGGCCATCCGGACGTGCAGTGTCCAAACGTAATATTTCCTCCCTAAACATTCATGTTTACATGCACATCACTTAAATTTTTCAAAGTCAAATGCACTCTTTCAAGCATGTTTATGAGACCAAGATAGTGCAAATGTAAAAATATCAAACTTTGGGTGCTAGATATGCAGAACCATAAGAACTGTGTGGTTCAATGAAATTGTTGTAAATACTATAATCCTTTTCTAGGAAAATCCAACAATGTTCTTGCAGCTATCACACTA
>NW_018229519.1:0-342 GCF_001263595.1 Phalaenopsis equestris | reverse complement strand
TTTAAAGATAAATTATTTTTATTAAAGTTATTTCTCTTGGGATTACATTGTATATTAATTATTATATTTGTCATGTGTATTTTGTAATATTGAACAATAATTGTAAAATTACCACACTAAATCTACCCACATCAAGTTGTTGGCGCGGTTTTTGGGGAAAATACTAATTGTGAAATAACACCAATTTGGTGGATCATGTGCCAGTTTAGAAAACAACACTATTTCAAATCCAATGGCGTCCCACTCCAAAGATAGTGTGAGATTTGGAACTTTCAACCGGAGAATGTTTGTCAGTTTCAATGTGCAAAAGTTGCATGATCGTGTTCTAATGAAGAAGAGGCT
>NW_018229518.1:0-1087 GCF_001263595.1 Phalaenopsis equestris | reverse complement strand
TTGATGGGCTTTCCCTCATGAATACAATAATTCAATGTTGCTCTCTCTCTGTGGTCACTTCACTGAGATGATTGGTCGGAAGCAGACGAGCAGAAATGAAATGGTGTCAGGCCTTTGAACGTGCACATAACTTTGAAGCTGGGAAAATTACTATTCTCTCATTGGTAATCTTCCAAAGTCCTCTCCCAATAGTCAAAGATGAAATAGTCTCGTCTAACTCCGCTTCCGTAGGACTATAATTTGCATAAAAACATAAAGTCTCTGGTGGTAAATGGTAAAAAAGTTGATTATCTTTGGAGTAAAAGGCACCAACTTTCCTCGAACCATAACTCGATTGTCCTCAGCCTCTGGTAGATTTGTATAAAACTCCCTTACAACAGAAATCACTGCGCAGAGAAACAATAGAACAGTTCCCACTATCAGCGGACTATCAGGTTTTCTACTTCTCCACCTGAACTTTTAAAACATCACTTCTGAATCAATTGCCGTGACTGTAGAGCGTCACTATATCAATCCTGAGCTTTTGAACTGACAAATTTGCTCGAATGAAATGGGCTCTTTCCTCTGCTCCTTTTCATTCTTGGTATCATTCTACAAATTTGATAAATTCCAAAAATAACTCTAAAAATCTAGTTTAAATCACTAAACTAAACTTCCAAAAGCACTAACTAAACTTCCCAAGCACATTCCATAGATTTTTCTTCACTTTTCACCATGTATAGTAAATTTTTGAAATCTTCCAAATGTGCTTAAAATATATGGTGAAAATCCAAAATTTTTGCATAGAAGCAAAGCTCTTACCTTAAGGAACTTGGATCTAGCAAATCTCACTCGAATCCAACAAGAAATCTTCAAATTCCACTTGCCTTAGCCCTCAAAATCACAAACTTGAGTTGGGGAAGACGATAAGAGGCATTAAAATGGTATTTTCGGACTTAAAATTCACTTTTAACCGTTCACGAACCAGTTTTTGTGTTTTTGTGAACCGGCGTTTAAGCGTGGGTAAGTGGCGCTTAGGCACCTGCCTCTCGGGTTGGCTAGCGCTTCAGCGCGAGATGTGGCGCTTTGGCGCCAGTGCACAATTTTT
>NW_018229517.1:0-268 GCF_001263595.1 Phalaenopsis equestris | reverse complement strand
CAAAATTGGAACAGTTATTTGTAAAAAGATTCACCTGCACGAAACGTCATGTTTCTATTGGAGAACTCATGATGGAAAAACAAAAATCTGGAGAAAGTTTGGTAGATTACATTTTTTGGTGGAAAACCTCAGCATAAAATGTGAACCACAACTTCAGGAACATCATGCAATTTAGATTCTACTCAGAAGCATGCATGGACCAGTAGCTTTCATGCTCAAGGGACTCCTTATCAAAACCTTCGATAAACTACTAAATAAAGCTAGTAGT
>NW_018229516.1:0-4340 GCF_001263595.1 Phalaenopsis equestris | reverse complement strand
AGTAGCTTTTATGATCATTCAATGCCTCAACCACAATCATTTATACACTATTTTTTATATGGTGGTATTTTATTGTGAATTACGATATATTCAATTTTAAAACTATGAGAGATTTTTATTTTAATGGTTAAAGAATTGAATGTCTTATTTGATTTTTGATGTTATCGAATTTTATACTTCTATAAAGTTGTGAAAAACCTTATAGATGAGTATTGTCCACTATAAGGTGGAACATACCATCTAAAACATTTTTTAACACAATCGTTTATACACTTCACCCTAATATGAAATGACATGTTTTAATTTATTATTATTATTTTTTTATAAATGAACTTTCTGAATTCTGTGGGATATAAGATCCATTAAACCACTTAAAACTAATTAAAGTAAATATAGGGACCAAGTTTATTTGTTGTAAGGATAAAGTGGGAATCTAAGTCCAATAGAACATGTTAGATTTAATAGATCATGTGAGATTTAATGGAACATGTTGTTTTATTCTTAAATTTTAATGTTATATTAAAGGTAAATAATAGTGAACCTTGGTGAAGTAGAACTACAAAGTATAAGACATCCCGCTATATAGTTTAAACATTGAAGAAGTTTGGGCATATGATTGGAGAGGTGGAGAAACAACATGGTAGTCAAATAAAATTTGGATTACTCTAACTTGGGAACAATTCTCTTCCAGTTTGGGAACTTTGTGATTCTATCTATGTGTTTATTAAGTTGTTAAAAGTTTTTTGGTTGATAGAGGTCAGTGCCTAGACAAGTTATGGAGTTTAAGAAAACTATTTAAGGATACTTAAGTAGGTAATAACAAGAAAAATCAAGAATTAGACACTCTTGACTTTGTTTGACCAATTTTGACAAGGTAGACATCATCTTCTATTTTTTTTAAGCTAAATGATGGGGTTTGACCAGAGTGTTAGAGAAAATTCTTAAATTTTTTTTTTGAAGTAAAATAGGGTTAGAATTATAATGATAAAAATCCTGCAACTCACCAAAGATGCATAGGTTAAACAATGTTATCAAATAAAGATCAATGAGGAAAATTGGTCACTGAGTTTCTTTACAAAGAGCAATTACTCTAATTTTTTGTCAAAAAATTATCCTCAAATTCATTACATCTATGAAGAATATTTATAAAATTTTTAAATATTTAAACACAATAAAAAGGGAGTGAGAGGGAGTTAGGAATGGACCAACTAACTGTATGGTTATGGAAGACGTGATCATCGAATGTGCAACTACCCGTCAAAATAGTGATTTCCATCCATAATAACATAAAAATTCTTCTTCTACATATTTTTTCATAAAGTTATGAAGCATTCCTTTAATTTTAAAAAAAAAATTACTTTCAAAATTTAAAAGTTTGAATTTAAAAAATTTGAAAATTTATTTTGAAATTCAAAATTTAAATTTTATAGAAGTTAAGAAAATAATAAAATTACAACCATATTGATTTTGTGACATATTTTATCATTTAAAAGGTGGTGGAGGTCTATAGGTGTACATAATTCTACAAATAATAAATTTGACACTATTTGGCCTAGAAAAAGTTATTCATGCAAATATTAAATTTCGTAATCTCTTTTATAATTAATATTCATAGATGTATTTATGTTGGTTATGTGTAATGGTGAATGCTAGTAGAGAAAAAGAGGTTGGTGAAGTTTAATATAAATAAGTAGGAGTGGTGGATGAAAATGGAGTAGATTTTCAAATAAGGTACACTATTCCAAAGCTTATGATCTCTTGATTTTTTAACCAAAGTACACCTAAACTATCACAAAAATCTAATATAATGAATTTTATTATCTCACAAAAGATTCAAAAGATCTATAACCTCACCATAAGATCACATAGAAAATAAAAATCATTAAATAATTCTTTATTTAGGAATCATAAGAAATTTTTGATAAAATGTCGAAATGGTGAGAGAATAAGGTTTTCTATGAAAACTCCTAGAAATAGTAGGGAGTGGTATTTTATAGGCCTTTGAAGATGGTTCATCCAATTCAAAAAAGTTTGGTTGATTAAATATATGCAAACTCAATATCAGGTCAGGATTGGTCAAATTTGGTTGTTTAGGGTTTTAGGTTTGTTCTTTATAATTTTTCAAAGGACATGGGTAAGAAATCAATGGAACAATTTAAGCACCTCCTCTTCCTTATTGAGAGTTTTGCATAATTTTCTATCTGGTTAAGACTTTACTGCTCACATGATTCAACACTTTATAAATATTTTAAAATATCTCATAGACACATAACAACACATAAAAAATATATGAAATGCATATCTTTCAACAACAATTTCATTCACATAAATAATAACACTAATATTATTTTTTTTTGTTTTCTTTTAATCATAAGACTTTTATTATGCCAAACTTCTACTGGTCCACCTTTATGGTTTGGTTAAATTGCGACAGATGCAGAAGAATTGGTCAGACTAAATTTTCACCAACACTCATCCTGACTTGCAGAATGAAGACGCATTGTGTGATAACTAGTGTAAATTTCCGTAAATATACTTGATATAATTCATTTCATAAATCATTCATATTCAGATATACTTTAAAGCATGAAAATCATATCTTCAAAACACATAGTTCTATACAAAGTTGTTAAATCCAAAATAAAAAAAAAAACATTTGCCCAACAGTTTGTACAAGCTTTCAATACTATGAAATGTAAAACATGTAAAAGTCACACCCGACTATTCGCCCTGGAGCTCTTTACCCCTTCTGTAAGTTAACAACATGGAGTGAGGAATAATGAGCTTAAAGAAATAATCAATGTTAAAATAAGATTTTATAGACAAAAAAAAGTGCACATGCTTGTATATAATCCATGTACATGTCCACAAAATGTACTATGTTGTAAATGTTTAAAAAATGAAAAGAAAAGAAATATAGTTCAAGGAATCATGACTATTATATAGAACATGTATTTCATCTATTCATGAGCAATCATAAGCAAGTAATCGTAAGCATGTAATCATAAACATGTTATAAAGAGTAATTAATCTACTCATAATAATATCACATGTAATTGTATAGATTTCAACTATGCTCAGGTCATGTCATGTTATTGGGTCATCACTTAGCCGGAAGGACAAATTAACTAATGATAAATATTGGCCCCCTGATACACCTAAAATATATAGTCTTTAAGTACATATTTTTATACTTATTTTTTAGATATTGCACTTTAATAGAAGATATTTCTGTGTTTCTCTTTCATGTACAATCAAATGGATGAAAAATTAGGAAAGGAGTGAAAAATAATCAAATTTGGAGCAAAAAAGAAGAAGGTGTGCGAAAGAACTGTGGCGCGTAAGCGCAAGTTCATAAAATAGAGAAGGTCATGCCTCAGAGCCCAGTACGTCGTGCTTAAGCGCCAGAAGTAGTTATTTGGTGATTCAATGAATTTGGACGAATTTTTGAAGATGTGTTTAAATCGACCTTTGGTGAAAACGTGTGAAATAGTTAATGGACACAAAAATACATTCAATTGGATTTTGAAAGGAGACAACTCTTGAAAGATTCATAAAATGTGGACACAGTTTGAGGAGATATAAAGGCATCATTTGTAAAATTATAAAAGAAGACTTGGATTGAAGAACTATCTCTCTCAACAATCTATCGCGAGCCCCCCTTCTAGTCACCCATACACGTCGCTGATGTCCATAGCCACACACACCGCCACCACTTTTCTTTTTCTTATGAGTTGTAGTTTGTATTATAAGTGAATAAAGAGATTCAAAGGAACTTTAAGATTTTGGTGAAAAGGATTTGAGATAAGTTTTTATCTTTGTGACTACATTTGGTTTTAATTTAGCCTTTTTGTTTGTTTGCATGATTTATACTTTCAAACTTAAGTGTGGTTGTGTTTTCTCCAAGAATTTTGAGTAGTTTTCTTTATCTTTTTCCTTAAAATGATAAGTGATTAAGTATTGGATGGAAGTTGTGGGAAGTATTAATCTTTAATGTTAGAATCAGTTGTGATGATTTTAAACCTTGTACCTCATTTCTTGCTTGATTTGACAAATTAAGATGTTAATATCGGTTGTGAGAACATGTAAGATCTGAGATGGTATTGTCTCAGTCAACAAATGGTAAGAATTGCATGAGATTGTATGGAAGAGAATGTAATTCATATAATTGAGTGCAAATAAATAAGGAAATAATATTTAAACGGTGTAGAATTAGAGGACTTTAGAGTGACAGGCTAAAGCTCCCAATTTGATTTATAATTTTAGGTTTTGATACGAGATGTTAGCTCCCAGGTGGAGGAAAAAGAATGAACTTTAGAGTGAGAGCTAGTATCTTCCCT
>NW_018229515.1:0-483 GCF_001263595.1 Phalaenopsis equestris | reverse complement strand
AACAAATGGACCCCCAATAAGTGAGGTGTGCTGGGAAAGCACACCGCAACTATTGGCGTTGACCGACGAGATCAACAAGACCAATATAGATTTCTAAGTCACAGACCTAGAAATAAGTGTAAATTTATATATGCTATTTGTTTCCGCTGGGGATTTTGTAATTAATAATTGTCTGATCAAGATCAAGCAGTGAGGACTCTCACTGAGGATTGGATAGATACAAATATTGATATCAAAGGAGAGTCAGACATTTGGAACTAACTTTCAATAGAAGAAATCAGAAGTGTAGGATTGATCTTAAAGTAAGAATTGAAATTATTGGATCAATTCTTGAAGAATGCGAATTAGAAATATCATACTAAGTCAAAGTGAAAATTATCTCCAAAGTGAAAATTATCTGATCAATTTGGGAAAAACATAAACCAGAAGTATCGAACTGATTTAATATTAAAATTGAAATTATTAGATCAATTTTTGAAAAGT
>NW_018229514.1:0-814 GCF_001263595.1 Phalaenopsis equestris | reverse complement strand
CTCAAAATATTTTGAAATTTTTATGATGAGTTCTCTGGATCATAAATCATAGTGGAGATAAAAAATAAAGTCATTTAAAGGTTTATATTTTCCAAAATTAATTATTTTAGTTGATTAGTATGTGATTTAGTATTTGGGAAATTTAAGGGTATTTTAAATGGCTTGACCCATGAAATTATCTCCAAAAGCTTCTTTAGTCATGGTGGACCTTCCAAATTTTTTTTTGAATTTTATAATCAATATGCTAATTTCCATGATTATTTTAATGAAATAATGTGAAATAACTTGAAAAATATGGGTCTCTATATAGAAACCCCGTCTGACTTTTGAAAAATCAAAGAATGTCCCCCTTGACAGAGGCTACAATATGCCAAAATTCTAAGCCAAGGTGATGTGCTAATATGCATGGAGAATCAAATGATCCCAATTAGAGTTTAATTAATTAAAAATAAAATATGCATCAAATAGACTTAAAACTTATTTCACATTGTTCTCCTCTGTTCACTAAGCAAGAGGGTATTTTTATTTTATTTTTGTGATTTTTCTACACATTCTACACAAAGTTATGAATTTTCTAAGTTAAGGGTATTTAAATAAATAAGAAAAAGCCTTATTTATCTATTTAAACAGTGCGTGCTGACTAGATCCTAGGCAGCTTTGAAGGCATGTGTGGCCTGCTACCTGCTATGGTTGGCCGCCGCCGTACACGTAGCTGCTGACTCGGCCCGCTATTTATGTCCCAAAGCATTGCCCGGCTCGATCTCCTCCGTCCATTTGACACATGCTTGATCAAACGGCTCCCCGTCATCGTCCC
>NW_018229513.1:0-1613 GCF_001263595.1 Phalaenopsis equestris | reverse complement strand
TTATGTTTGACAAAACTTTGTTTTCCCCACTTTTTCCAAAAACTACGATGGAAAGCAGCGTTTTGCAATCTCATTAAGCTAAGTGTTGTGGCAGTTAGAAAGATATGATCTGACTTTTTGAAAAATTTAATTTTTAACAGTCACTGCCGCTTTATGAACAATAATTTCTTTTACAAAATTTTTACAACTACTTCAAGCAGCTATAACTGCACCAAGCAGACCCTAACATACAATAGTCCCAATCCTCCCAAAATAGTACTTAACTACCAATACTATAAGTAATTGCAAAATATAAAATTATAGTGAAAGCCCCAAGACAATTTACATTATGGACATCATTGAGTACATGGAGAATATCAGGAGTCGGCAATCTCATTTCCCTATCATCCATACTTGCAAGTATTCATGTAATAGTTTACCTATAACATTAATTTTGACATTTAAATCATAGTTTCTAAAATAAGCATTCATCGTAAGGATTCCATATATTATGTATATGAATCATAACAAATGAATATCCGCAATCAATAATTTCATAAATATATTCATATGTATCATAACATAATAACATCAAATGTATCATAAGAGAAAATCAACTTGCATTTATATGTTCAATGAAGGTATTCATCCACAATATGCAATAAATTCTAAATGCATAAGTGTCAAATGTGGACACATGAAAACTTACATAGAATTATTTATCTTAAGTTAACACGCGATTATTTCACTTGAATTGACGGAGCTAATAACCCTATGATGAGTCTTCCCACGCTCGCCTCGAGGTCGCCGCATAGTGTAATCAACTTGGATTCGTAGAATCTTATTATGAAATATTGCTCATTTCATGATTTAACCCAAAAACATAATTTCATTGTCAAAACATACCTCAAACAGGCTTCTCAGTTTACCACAAGACTGTTTATTATTCACTTCTTTCTATCCCCTTAATCTTCTCTTATCTTTGCTAATTTTGTGTTACGGAAGCCTTCATAACTTCCGAGGCAAGTTCACCTCCGCTACAGCGACCGGAAATGAAAAAGTGAGTCTAAACGTTGCATATATCAAAATGGGAACATGTTGCATATATCAAAATGGGAACATGATGAAGGAATGGAAGGTCTCAAGTAGCGTGAAAGAGAGTTTAGTAATTATAGAAATCTCCCTAGAATTCTCTGTCGTAAGCTGCGACACCCTTGAGGTGATGCGATTCGTGCCGGTTACCCTGATCGAGCGCAGAGGCCTGCGGAAAGAGGAAATCGAGAGAGGGGTTTCATGCGAATGAAACTGAGGGATGGCAGAGAGATTCAAAGGCTCAGGAGGATTACTACCCATTGATCTATATATCACGATGGAAAGTCGGTGGCTACTGTAATCATGTGGGATTAGAGAGAAGATTCTAATTAATTAATATAAATTTAATTTAATTAAACTTACGACTTCAGAATTTTATTTCTCATGCATTTAAAGTTCATACATAGTGCTATATATCAAATTAATCATTTTGATACATAGAATTTTATAAAATTATTTCGATTGAATTTTGAGGAATGTAAAGTTTAGGTTATGTTTAAAACTATCAAACTTCACCTGGTTTCTCAAATTTTTATCATTAC
>NW_018229512.1:0-2176 GCF_001263595.1 Phalaenopsis equestris | reverse complement strand
AACACAGTTCCTTTTGAAATTTTTAAGGTTGTTGGAAAAGTTTTCTGAGAGGAGAGTAGGAGAAATATTTGGCTTGGGAGAATTCCAGGAGGAGATTTCTGTGAGAACATTTCTTTGAGGTGAATTCTTGTGTTGCAGTGCTTTACTTTGGCATTATAGAGGTACCCCTTTTTTCCCCCTCTTCTTCGGTGCTCTGTTTTGTTTCGGTTTTCCTCTCTGCCGAGCCTTTGAGCTTAGATCTGTTGGATGATACAGCATGCTAGTTCATTTTACTTTGACATATTGTTGAGATATTCACTGATGAAATGTGAGCATGTTTTAGGATTTAGATTTGAATATTTGCTTAAAATGGTGGAGATATGACATGTTTTCTGTTTATCGCATCACATTTATGTTGGTAGTGATTTGGATAATTAAAGCACTGCTTTAGAACGAATTTGCCCTCTTGCAAGCATGCTAGAATAGGGAGATTATTGCTTGCCTCATTCCTAAATATGTTCTTACTCCTTATTTATACATCTGTTATATGAGAATGACATTTAAGGGGGCTAAGAGATATATATTTCTTTCTCCCCTCCCCTTCCTCAATGCCTTGCTTACTCACTGTTTTTCTCTCTGTCGAGCCTCTCTTGCTCGGCTCAGTGGATGATACGGCATGCTAGTGAAGTTTGTTTTCTTGTATTTTGAGATATTCAGCATGTTTTACTTTCATGTATTTCAAGATGTTTACTTTACGAGCATGTGGTAATTCTATTTTGAGATGTTTTAAAGGCATGAGGACATTGCTCTAACTTTCATACTTTCATTGTGGCTTAATATTGGAGGTTAATATTGGAGGTCTTAGTTGCAGCTTGATTTCTGACCCTCACTTGGTTCGGTTTTGGCTTGGTTTGGAGGCTCAGTTTTGGTTTGAAATGGCTAGAACCCTATGTTTTTTTGGAAACAGTTTGATATAGCTGGGCTCGGTTTTGGGCCTTGAATGGCTCGGCTTCGGGCTTTTGTTGGTGCTCCGTTTTCATTGCAAAGGTAGGAGATGTTGCCCTTTTGTTGAGGTGTTGAAGTTTTTTTTGCTAGCTTTAAGAAGCTCACTTTGGGCTCTTACTGATTTTCGATTTGTTTAGAGGTGGCTGAGATTTTAATTTCTATTAAAACTTGAATTTGTATCAATGTTTGGGCTTTGTCTGGCCTCTACTGGGCTTGGTTTGGCTTTAGTTGGGGGTTGTGTTTGCTTTGCTTGGCCTCTGCTGGGCTCAGTTTGGCTTTAGTTGGGGGCTGTGTTTGCTTTGTTTGGCCTCTGCTGGGCTCGGTTTGGCTTTAGTTCGGGGGGCTGTATTGCTTTGTTCAGCCCTTACCCGAGAGGTGGTCTGGAGGTGGTTTTGTTGGCTTTGGCTCCTATTCCTACCCGTGAGACCCATTGGAGTTTCTTGAGTTTAACTTCCCCCCTTCCTGTTGAGTTTAAGTCACTTGAGCGTTTGTAGGTGGATCAAAATTGTTACTTTGAAAGATTAGTGATGTTTTGTACTCTTCTATGTATATCAAAACTTGTAGAGAAGTGATTTGGGTTTGCTTCAGCCGCGAGCTTCCTCTCCTTCTGTGCCTCGGGTTGTCTCGGCCGTGAGTCTTATCTGCTGTGCATCTCTTTGTAGTGATCCCGATCGTGAGCATTTATGTGGTTTTATGGGAAGATTTCTATGCTTATTTGATATGTGAGGCTATCCATTAATTTGAAGGTTGGAGAATTTTGATTTTGGTATGAGTTTGGAAATATCGGTGGTGGTTTCCCCGAGGTCACTTTCTTTTGAAGTTTGGGAGATTTTAAACCTCATTTTGGAAAAGCATTTGGCGGACTTGATCAATCCTATATCTTTGGGGTTTAGGAAAATTAGCGCGAGCTTGCCCTTTATGTTTGTTAGGAAAGACCTTGGGCCCTACTCTTCCAAGTCTTTTCGATATGAGTTTTGAGAACTGATCCATTCTCTTTTTCGGTGTTTTAGATGGATCGGTGTCCTCTCTCTCACCCTGTTTTTGTTCTTTTTTTTCCTTGCTTCTAGGTTCGGTTTTCAATGCTTATGTCCGATGCATAAGTGTCCACGAATAGCCTTTTGCTATACGTGAAATCATCAAGCAAGGTCGCAAGTAGTCGTTTTGGGGCGTACGATGTTGATGATAAAGGCAC
>NW_018229511.1:0-2991 GCF_001263595.1 Phalaenopsis equestris | reverse complement strand
TTCACAACATATTTTAACATTTCAATTAGCCAGATTAAAATGTAAATTAAGAACAGAGTAAAAAAACCATCACAATTTATTTTATATTTTAAAATTGGCACATCCAAATTATCTCTTTATTTCACCAAATCTCAGAGTAGGGAGAAAGATAAAGAAAACTACTAAGACTTCATGAGAAAGATACAACAAAACACAAAATCTCTGAAACTCTTTCTCAGACAATATCCCTTGTAGCCTCTCTTGGACTCTTTCTCTCTTTATAATACTCTTGATTCTCTATTAGACGATGTAAGGAAGAAGAAATCTCTCGCTTCTGTCCCTCCATAACAACTCTTAGAAAAGAATTAACACTTAAACTCACCATAAAACTCAAAACTCTAAAGAAATAAATGACTAATGGATTCAAAGTGGTTGAGGGGGGTGGAAGAGCCATTTTTCTGATCAATTTTAGCTTTAAGTAAAGCCTAATGTCAATTTTCCAATCAATGCATCCAAAAACTCTTCAAAAAGCATCCAAATATGTTGAATCCTCTAGAAATTGGTCTTGCATCGACATTGATGTTGTCGGCGCCCATTCTGGCTTCATTGGCGCTGGTGGCCCGTGAATTAATTCAGTACTCTCTGTCAAATGGTGTCGTTGGCACTGCTCTTGGTGTCGTCAGCACTAAGGAAATTCTAGCCTCTGTTCTATAGGTCTGTGCCATCGGCATCCAGCCTGACACCGTCAGTGTTAAGTATTTCTTCAAAAACGTCATTTTGACTCCAAATTACATCCTTTTTGCTTTCTTTTCTGCTTCAAGTCCTAAAAATCAACAACCTACAAGAAGAAATGAAAAATACCTTCTTTTAAAGCGCAATATGACCAAAAAATGAGTATAAAATATAGGTCTAAAAATGTATATATTTTTAGTGCATCAAAATCCTAAAACTTAAATGTTACTTGCCCTCACGTAACTCCTTTACTACATAAAAATAGGGCTCATGACAGAGAATTTAACTTCAAGATTTCAATATTTTGGTCCACTAAATACAAAATCATAACTTAAGAAAAAATTAAAAAAAACTCCAGTTAATATTAAAGGTATAAGAATAACTAGCAGTCAAGTCTAAGATTTTTTATTCTCTATTCTTTTTAAGGAAAATTGCAAATTCTCATATTAAAGCCACTTAGAATATCCCTAAGAAAAAGAACTTCAAAAAACTTTATTATTAAACAAGCTAATACTTAAAAAATGTTTGGAGAATGAATTTAAGCCTTCTTCTTTAAGTTGATTTAAGTGAAGCCAGTTTATTATTAGGTATCTCCTCAAGCTTCTCCTCACATATTTTTCTTCTTTTTTCTTTTCTTTTCTTTCAGGATCATTTTCAATCCTTTTTCTTCTCTCTTCTTTCTTGTTTTTTATGTGAGGAATACTATATCTGAATAACCTTTAATAATTTTGAACTTCACTATCCTCTCTTCACTTAACAAATTTATATTAACTTAAAGATTTTATAAAGTTTAATTCTTTTCTTTTTACATGAACCTTTCTAAGATTCTTAATACTTCAAAAATACAAATTTCTATACTTACAATGTTCCTTTACTTACAATGGAAAACATAGTCTTATTCTTTCATACCAAATATCTTAATCTCTAAAATTAAGCTTTTATTATTGAAAATTTTACTTAAGTTTACTATGTATTTAGAAACATAAATATAGTTAACTAAAGTCACCCTTTAATACCAAAGGTCATGTTATGCTTTAAAAATTTTGAAAATATAGCTAATTGAGGACAAATAAAATTAAGTTTCTTGTTTTTTAAATAAAAGAAATTTTCTTTCCCCACAAAGTTAAATTTTTTGAAGATTTTGCATGAAAAGCTTAAAAAATAAAGGGTGAAAGAAAATATTTAATATATAAAAAAAACTTACCTCTTGAAGGTTCTAATATTGAAACTTAACTCTGAAATATTTCAAGTGCTAATATGAAAAGCTACAAGACTTTAAACATTAAATAACACATAATATATATAAAAATTTGCTGAGAAAGAATGAACTACAAATACATTCAACAAAGTATTGAAAACTAACAATAGTAATCAAATTATTTCCAATGTAAAAACAATTTTACAATCCTACTATTCATAATACAACATAACATCTAAAGTAAATCAAAGTATCACACTCCAAAAACAAACAATAACAACAATAAAGTACAACCAACTATAAACTAAACAAAAGATCAAACTAAAACATCATCAGGCATCATCTTCTTCTTCTTCTTCTTCTACATCCAAGTTTTACTGCCAATACGGAGTAAAGACAGGGTGACTGGGAAACTGAATTGAGTGGTCACCCCTCATGTATCTAACCTTCGCATCATCATAAGATCATCATAAGCAGCATCATACTCAAACTTCTTCCATGTCAAATCATCATTGTGTACATTTCTAGCCTCCATATTTTTCATTTTGTTTTCCATCCTCAAGATATCTGCCTGTTGGATCATCAATTGCTCCATAAGTCCCTGGAGAGTAGGGATACTAGAAGTAGAAGGAATATCCATACTCCTACTTCCAGATCTCCATCCAACATGAGATTCATAAGTTTTAATATTTGTAGGCCCAATAGGTTTTAGTGGTTCAATCATCTCCTCATTCATTCTAAAAACAACTCCTGCCTACTCACATAGTGTGAAGATTAGAGCACAGTCTGTTAATCCACCAGTAGTCTCACTCAAAGCAGTAGAACAAGTGTTTCTATAAATAATAGAGCCTACATCTATCCTTCTCATCTGTTGGATACAGAAGTTCAGGATGGCTCTATCCTTTGTAACTTCACTATGATGATTTGTTGGTATCATTCTAGCAGATATAAAGTAGTGTCAGACTTTATATACTACATTTAACATAGAAAGAGGGAAGTTTACCTTAACATTATTTTTCACCTTCCAAGCTCCTCTTCGATCATTATGAAAAGAAATAACTTCATCTAAGGACTCATTTGTA
>NW_018229510.1:0-1097 GCF_001263595.1 Phalaenopsis equestris | reverse complement strand
GCTAACCCAAGCTAGACTCAAGCCTAGCCAAACATGACCAAATTGATTAAAGTTCAAAAATCCTTCAAATTGACCTTTCAATTGAACTCAAAACCACTTTCATCCTTCGCCAAAGTTGTTCCTTGTGATCATCTACATCAAATGCAACAATCAATTGAGCCAATTGACATGGATAACCTAGACCAAACCCAAGTTTTGATCATTTGCACCCACTTGGACCCATACACTAAATGTGGCCTAACCACCCTAAAGCCATCAAATTAACTCCACCACAGCCATTAGTTGGACTTAGTAACCAGTACAAATACCATGAAACCACCTAAATTAAGTCATGGACCAAAGGTCCTCCAAATTAAGGGATCTTATTTTCAAAAATGTACATGCTTAATATATCTTTGCCAAATCCAAGCACATTTGCATTAAATTGCTGTGATGGATTCCTCTGGGTTCCCTGAGCTCCTAGCCACCTCCCCCTGGCCGGCCGACCAACCTAGTGGCTGGAAAAGTCCAAAACCGAGAGCCACTCACATGGCACCTCACCCAAATCAAACCTAGAGGCCAGCTCATCTAAATCAAACTATGGAGCTCCTCTGCCCTCCACTTAAGCACCAAAACTTATGCCCTGAGAGCCACCCCATGGCCATTTTTATAAAAACTCACCTCCCACGGCCATGAGAGGTGTGCTGAAATTTCCTTAGAGAGGTCTCTCTAAACTTCACACAGAGCTTCCCTAAGATCCCCTCAGTGCATTCCAACCACTTTCCCTCACCCATTCCCATTGCCGGAGCCCAATTTTGAGCTCGAAACCCTGCTCCACCAAACTTTAATTCCTTGTGCCTACACCTTCACAAGAGTGAAAGAAGCCAAAGCCCCATCAAATCCCCCTTCCACAGAGCCTCTACCATAGCTCTAGACCAACACTCAAATCCGGCCGTGATCGAATTTATATCTAGGCCTTACACCAAGACCAGGGACTTAATCCCTAGCCTCCTTGGACCTCAACGAACGTGCCAAGCACCTCTGACCCTTATCAGAGCAAAGCTATAAAACTTCTCCTTCCGAGCTTTGATTCTCCATTTACTTAAGCTTGATTTCAT
>NW_018229509.1:596-840 GCF_001263595.1 Phalaenopsis equestris | reverse complement strand
CACCACTAAGTCCTCAAGACCTAAGCGAATGTATTCACTGTGTGTACTGATTTTGAAAAGATTTAAATCTTTAAGTGATCATTATCAAGAACATTTAAACATCATTTTAATTATCAAATAAGGGTGTGAAATCATTGATTTCCAAAGTTATACCCCTAAATTCAAAAGTCATTTTATGCTAATGAAGTTTCCAAAATTTTGATAATTATGAGAATTATTCATTTATCTTATAATTTGGCAAAGT
>NW_018229509.1:0-502 GCF_001263595.1 Phalaenopsis equestris | reverse complement strand
CATTTCCCATTTTGATTAAGCCTAAATGTTCATTAAGGCCAAAATATCCAAAATTACAATTTTGCCCCTAAGGGTCCAAACTTTCATAATTTGTCAAATTTAAGTTAAATGACTTTGAAATTCTTATGTAACCTTACTGATAAGTCAATTAACACATCAGAGGAGAAAATGTGGATTTTCAAAATTTAATTTGATTTATATAATTATTTTTATGCAAATATGTGCATTTTCAAGGAAAATTCCAAAAGATAATCAAGACAACTCCTAATCACTTGAAATTTTTATGTGAAGTAGCCCTATACCAGAAAGTGATTTGGCCAAAATTTCATAATTTTTTAAATTTTTTGTGATTTATTAATATTAATTAAAATTTTTGGGACTTTAATAAAAATAAAATATTTTATATGTTGAAAAATACTTTTTATATTTTTGGAAAATTTATCTGAGGTCAGGGAACCCAGATAAATTTTTTTTTGTATTTTTCTAATTTTTATTTGATTTT
>NW_018229508.1:0-615 GCF_001263595.1 Phalaenopsis equestris | reverse complement strand
TTTTTTTCCCTGAATTTATAGAAGTGCTAAATTGATTTATAGATTTTTTAAATTGGGCTACAATAATCCCGATAGAGGACGGACAATAAGGATTTAATAAGTTTGAAATTAATTTTACACTTTTATAAACTTTGAGAATAAAATTGTCACTTGTAAATAGTCAAGAGATTATTTTGGCAATTTGCTTTTCATAAATCTAACAAGAAAAATTTTATAATTACAATTATAATATAGTAGTTTGAATTTAATATTTATCTAGTATTTATTGTTTTTTTTTAATATTTGTTTTAAATTTGAATACAAAATGTGAGAAGGTATTTAATTATATAATCAGTTGCATAAATTTAAGAACTATTTAAATATATATATATATATATATATATATATTCAATTATTATGTATTTGCATATCTTGCATCTAAATTTTGAGGTTTTTTATTTTCATTTTTAATTTTTTTCACCCACGATATTTTTTATATTTAGGTAATTTTTTTTTGTGAAATATAGGTAATTATTAAAATTGAAATGTTAGATATATAAATACACAACTATATGAAGTCATATCCATGCAAGTTCCCCACGAAACTTACTTTGAATAGATATATATATATATATA
>NW_018229507.1:0-595 GCF_001263595.1 Phalaenopsis equestris | reverse complement strand
CTAATATCAGTCTTGGGGCATTTTTCAGCAACCGAAAGTTCTTGTCCATTAACTAGTGTTGCAGGGTTGTCTGGTAAATGAGCACCAAGGTCAACTGCAACTTTTATATAAACAACACATACAACAACTGCAACACCCAACTCAATATAGTACTCTACCGCAAGCATATCATCCAACAATGCAACAAAGCTAACTAGCACCACACTTCCCTAACATGCATCAATGCACACACTCATCTCATATGCCTCATATTTCTCATCAACATCTACCGCCTGCCACGCCTCAACATACCGCCTGCCACGCCTCAACATATGTCATGCATGCAATCACTTCCTGGTGTTCATGTAGGCAGCCGCTTACACTTACTGCCCACAAGTCCTGCAAGGTTTTATGATGAATGTGGAGCCTCTTATCTGCGAGAGACCTCAAAGTTCTGCTCTGAATGTGGTACTAAAAGATTTGGGACATAAATTATATTAAACTGTTGTAATTAGTCTTTAATGTCACAAATTAATAACAAATGCAGCCTTGTTCTTCATCTTTCAAGAACACTTGGGATCAAATCCCCTTAGAAATGGTCAGGAGTGTTGGATGT
>NW_018229506.1:1559-1771 GCF_001263595.1 Phalaenopsis equestris | reverse complement strand
TCTTGATTTGTATGCAAGGAAAAGCTTGTCCCCAGCTGAGTCGCCAGAAGATGTTGGAGCTAATTTTGTGTTGGAGAAGTTGCCCGTAAGAAGCTATCAGTCACCGGAATCGAAATCCCGTTGCTCGCTTTGGAAGGACGTTTTAATTTACATATATATTTAGTTTAGAGAAATATTAAATCAAAGTGACCTTATATTTTTGTAGTTTGAAT
>NW_018229506.1:0-1549 GCF_001263595.1 Phalaenopsis equestris | reverse complement strand
GTATCTATCCTGAAGGATAAACACAAGACTTAAGGATGAGGCTCGATCAAATAAACTAAGGAATATATGACATC
Organism: Phalaenopsis equestris; assembly: GCF_001263595.1. Classification (NCBI taxonomy): domain Eukaryota; kingdom Viridiplantae; phylum Streptophyta; class Magnoliopsida; order Asparagales; family Orchidaceae; genus Phalaenopsis; species Phalaenopsis equestris. The sequence continues at coordinate 1,475 of NW_018229506.1, read as the reverse complement.
CGTTTGGTTTGCAAAACCTTTAAATTTTCTGACAAGTTCTCTTATTTAATAACTAGAATCAAATAGGGTTTATCTTAAGCTGGGTTTAGACATGCTTCCTATAAGGGCAAGCCTCTATAGTTAATTATATCTTAGATGACCAAAGTCACCTATAAAGACTCTCGATAAAAATTATGAAATATTATCTTAAGCAAAGTTTAGGATTTTCAATGTTGGACAAAGAAAATTCAAGTGGGAAAAGGATCAAATAGAAACATTTATTTTTTGAGACAAAGGAAAGAAACATGGACCCAGAGGGGAACCTCGGTGACTTCCCAAATTATCATATTGTTTGGCTTTAGTTTTGAGGAGAAATATTTAGATGTTTCACCCTGTCAATTTTGTTAGTTAGGGCTTACACTCGTGTGAAACGATCACGTAAAGAGACTGAAAGATGTAAGGATTTAGGTCGTAACGAATGATGACCTCAGAATCCTAAGATGATTTAGGGCTTATATTTATAGCAGGGCTATGCAAATGCCTAAAGATAAGGTGAGTATTTACGTTGCATAAGCAAGCAACCTCAAAGTCCTATGGATTTGTTATTTATATGTAAGGAAGTAAGATTGGTTTAGCTGGGGAAGACATGTTTTGCTGTTGAAGATGGTCGTACTTCCCACCATGCTAACTCCATGCTCCTTGTCGCAACAAGTTTGAGTTTTCTAGTGTGTCAATTTAGGATGTTCAATCAAGTAGCCCTATGCCTTTGTTTGATGTTTTTTAATTTTTATGGGGGCATGTTAAAGTCGATTAGAGCGACACCGATTAGGATCCCACTGTTATCTCATTCCGGCACCACTATTTTCTATTGGATTCACTTAGTCTAAATGAATTTACTAAACTCAACTTAATGAGTTGCATAATTTAATTCAGACTGTGGAGCCTCGTTAGCAACCGTAGGTTACCTCCTCCGAGGAATTCCCGATCATCCAATATAGACATCTTAATTTAGTTGAAGTTGTAATTTTGTGTAATTTTTGTGATTAAATTTTGAGGTATTTTATATTTTGAATGTTGTGGGGGTGAATTTTATCTTGGTTAATTTTACTTTTAGTTTTGGTTTTGGTTTTCTGGGTATCTTGATAGTTTTAGTTTTCATGAAGGGTAGCGTCGTTGTTTAACATGCAAGTTTGTATAAGCACAAAAGTATAGCATAAAAGTACAAGAAAGACAATGCTAAAAACTGTAAAAGCATACCTGACAAGTCTTCTCGTTCCACCACCTGAAACTCAAAAGGCATGTTAAGGCAGTTTATATGAAACGGTGATGCTAGTTTTCCTAACCCTATGTATTATCTTGGTGGGTCCTTATTAATTTGATTAAGGATGATATTTGTCAAGCAAAACATATTTAGTTTAGTAGATCTTTGAGGTATCCAACAGATCTATGGAAAGAAGCAGATCTGTGCTACTCTCTCGGTGCCTGGTGGAAAATCC
>NW_018229505.1:2240-5398 GCF_001263595.1 Phalaenopsis equestris | reverse complement strand
TTGTCTTGTAGTCTCGAGAAAAACTCATCGTCGGCGGGGTCGAGGGCACCGTCGACGGCCAAGTTCAAATCTTCACATTTTGGTCCTTTTCGCTCCAAATTTGCTCCTTTTCGCTCCAAATTCTGGTCCTTTTCGCTCCAAATTCGCTCCTTTTTGTATCTCTTTGCTCCAATGACCCTAATTCATCATTCATGCAACAAAACATAAGAAATATCTTTCTTTAAAGTGCAATATCATTAAAAATAGTATAAAATATGTATGAAAATCTCAACATATTTTCCTTTGGTCAATACACCTACAATTTATAGTGTTTTTAGACACATTTTTATACCTATTTTTGAGATATTATGCTTTAATGGAAGGTATTTGTGTGGTACAAGTAAACAGATGAAAAATGCTAAAAGGAGTGAAAAAGGGTCAAATTTGGAGAAAAGTGTGAAAATGGTGCCAAAGTTTTTGGCCTCCTAAGCGACGGTGAAACAGAGAAGGCCACACCTAAGCGGCAAAGGCCCCGCGCTTAAGCATCAGAGTCAGTAATTTGATGGTTTAATTCATTTTGCCAAAATTTGAAGGGACATTTGAGGCACCTATTGGCTAAAAAGTGTGGTTATGACCACTAGAAACATAAATATGATTAAAAGACTTGTGAAAGGAGGCCTCTGTTGGAGAATACATTGAATTAGGACACATTTTGAAGAGTTACTAAGGCACATCTTAGAAATTTGTAAAATAAGGAAGTTGTGACTTTTAGAACTGTGCTTGAAAAGGGGGAGTCTTAAGAAGTTCTTGAAGAATTTCATCGAGGAACGTTTGGAGAGATATTCTTCAAGCACCATAAATTTAATTTATCCTTTTTGTTTTTAGTTTTATTGTGAGGGTTAAGAGTGTTGTAAAAGAGAAGAGATTCAAAAGAACTTCAAGAGTCTCGTGGAGGATTTGAGATAGGTTTTTGTCATTTTTTTTGAACTACTTTTGGTTTTAATCAAGACTTTTTGTTGGTTTGACAATGATTTCTACTTTTAAACTAAAGTGTGATTTTTTTTCTATGGATTTTGAGTAGTTTTCTGTATGTTTCTTCTTAAAATGATAAGTAATTAAAGTGTTGGATGGAAGTTGTGGATAGTATTAGTCTTTAATGTTGGAAGAAGTTATGATGATTTAATTCCATGCACTTCATTTACTTCTTGATCTGGCCTATCTAGATATTAAAATTTGTTGTGAGAACATGTAAGAATTGGGCTAGTATTGTCTCAGTCAACAATTGGAAAGAATCACATGAGGTTGTATGAACGAGAATGGAGTTCATATGATTAAGTGCAAATAAATAAGGGAATAATCTTTGACGGGTGTAGAGTTAAAGGACTTTAAAGTGATAGGTTAAAGCCCCCAACTTGGTTTCTTGTTTTAGCTTATGATGTGATATGTTGGCCCTCAGGTGGAGGGAACATGAACTCTAGAATGAGAGCTAGTATCTTCCCTACCTAGCCGGTCTTCAGAACTATTCAAACTTTAAATTAGTCAATGTTCTTTATAACATCTCTAGCAAGGGTAAAGAATAATATTGCTCCTATTTGACACAACACAATTTGTATAATTCCACAACAGAAATCCTATACTTATTATTGATTCATGATAAGGAGAAAGATATTTTCATATTAAGCACTTTTCTTTTATATAAACTCAAGTTATCTTTAGAGTTTGTTACTGTTTTGTAAAAATATCAAAAAATGCTAAAAAGATTTGAATTTTAATTACTATAAAAATATCTATAGTTAAACTATTTGCCTTTTTGAAATAGAAAGTTTGTTGTTAAATAGTGCATATTGTGAATTTCCCTGTGGGTTCGATATTTAGGTCTTAAGCAAAAAGTTCTATATTAGTTGATAACGATACATATACTTACGTAGTATCCCAATATATATATAAATTAAAAAGTTAAATTCTTATTTTCTCAAGGTTCAAGTTTTTGGTACTGTTGCAAAGTAAGGAAACATAAGTGAAAAATATCATCAAAGACATTGTTATACTGTTGATAAACAACCGGGATCAAGTTTTTGGCGTAATTGCTGGGAAAAAATTGATTGAAAGCAAATTTCTATTTTTAAAAAGTCTTATTTAAACTTTAAGCGTTATTGTAGAGATATATTTTGTGTGTTTTAATTTATTTTATTTTATTTTAGTTTATGCGTAGTTCAGGTTTTGAAGCATTAGTGTCCTACAATTCTGAATTAGAAAGAACTGTTATGAAAATCAGAAAAAGAAAAAAAAATTAAAATTTTTAAAAAATCTAAAAAAATTACAAAAATGATAAACTAAAATTAAAATGATGAAATTCATCAAGAATTTAGACCTTTACGAGATTATACTAACTCTACGGTAGATGAACTTCATTGTGGTATTCAAAAACCTACTGTAGTTGCTATTCATTTGAACTTAAACCTACTATTATCCAAATGCTATCAAATAATGAGTTTGGGGGATCACCAACTGAAGATCCAAGTTTACATCTTGCCAATTTTCTAGAATTGTACGCTACATTTAAATAGAATGGTGTATCAGATGATGTCATAAGACTTAGGTTATTTTCTTTCTCACTAAGGAATAAAGCTAAGACGTCGTTGAATTCGTTAGCACCTAGATCTATTAGAACTTGGGGTGATTTAGCACAAAAATTACTTGCTAAACATTTTTCACCATAAAAAACTGTGAAGCTTAGAAATAATATTACATCTTTTAATCAATTTGAAGGGGAATCTTTTTATGAAGATTGGAATAATTTAAAGAACTCTTAAGAAAGTATCCACATCATGTTATACCAGATTGGTTAATAATTCAAACCTTTTATAATGGATTAATTGATTCTCTTAGATCTATTATCGATGCCGATGCTGGTGGTTCATTGATGTCAAAAACATTTCACGACGCTTATGCTTTAATTGTAGAGATGACTATCAATAATTTTTAATGGCCTTCTGGGAGAGTGAATCCAAAGAAAGTAGCCAATATTCATGAAACTGATGCATTTACTATGTTAGCAAATCAAGTTGCTGAAATTTCAAGAAAGTTACACCAATTTGGAATGAATTTTTCTCAACCAATTTCATGATTGAAGAGAATTCATTAGGCCAAATGGTAGATTCTCAAGCATCATTAGAGAT
>NW_018229505.1:1341-1656 GCF_001263595.1 Phalaenopsis equestris | reverse complement strand
GGAATCCTAAGACGAGTTAGGGCTTATATTGTATAGCAGGGTTATGCAAAGACCTAAGGATAAAGTGAGGATTTACGTTGCATAAGCAAACAACCTCGAAGTCCTATGGCTTTGTTGTTTAGGTCCAAGGAAGGAACATTAGTTTAGCTAAGGAAGACAGGTTTTGCTATTGAAGATGGTCGCGCTGCCCACCATGTTAGCTCCAAGCTCCTGCTACGACGAATTTGAGTTATCTAATGTGTCAAGTTATAATATTAAATCAGGTGGCCCTATGGTTGAAGTTCTTTAAATTTTATGAGGGCATATTAAGGTTGA
>NW_018229505.1:659-919 GCF_001263595.1 Phalaenopsis equestris | reverse complement strand
AAACTGTAAAAGTGTACCTGGTGAGTCTTCTCGTTCCACCACCTGAAACTTAAAATGCATGTCAATGCAGTTTATGAAAAGCAGGAAAGGTAAAATTTTCCTAATCCTAGGTCATATTATGGTGAGTCCTTAAAAGTTTAATTAAGGATGATTTCTTTAAGCAAAGAATATTAAGTTTAATAGGCCTCTGAAGTATCCAACGAGTTAAGAGGGGGAAACATGTCCATGCCTCTCCCTCACCAACTAGTGAAAAGCCTCGA
>NW_018229505.1:0-354 GCF_001263595.1 Phalaenopsis equestris | reverse complement strand
TTAAGACCTAGGTGAGTGTCTTAATTAGAGGGTTAAGTTTTAAGTGGTCATGATTCATGATTTGGATTCTATTTGAAAATCAAAATAGGGGTATTAAATTGATTAGTTATTGACTTCAAAAGTCATACCCCTAAGTCCAGGATCATTTAATTTTGATAAACTTCCAAATTTTTAATGATTTAGAAATTTATTAATCCTAATTAGGAAAGTGAAATTGGTTTCTACCAATTAACCCCTTTGTTTTTAAAACATTAAATAAATTGACTAAGATTAGAGGTTGAAATTTTCCTCAATAAAACATTTTAAGAATAGGAAAGATTTACCCATTTTGCCTCCTTGAATTAAGCCTAAATG
>NW_018229504.1:0-260 GCF_001263595.1 Phalaenopsis equestris | reverse complement strand
ATATGAAATCAAACTGATCTCATATATTTCATAGTATAAATGAAAGAACACACATCTTAAGTTATGCATCCATCTCGAAAGATAGACACATGGCTTGACAGTGAGCATCAATCAAATTAACTAAGGAATATATGACATTTTTTTCATGTGCAAAACCATTTTATTTATAAGATGACAAGTTCCCTTATTTAATATGAAAAATATAATAGGGTTTATTTTAAGCTTGGTTCTTGAAAGTTTCTTATAAGAGCAAGCCCCTA
>NW_018229503.1:0-4797 GCF_001263595.1 Phalaenopsis equestris | reverse complement strand
GAGAGAAGTAAGGCAGAGAGAGAGGATAGATGGTATAGAGTGGAGGGTAAAGAGAGGAGGGGAGAGAGAATGACACAGAGAGGGAGAGTGAAAGAAGAGCAAGAGAGAGAGCAAGAGTAAGATATAAAGTAAGAGTGAGTGAAAGGGTAAGAGTGCAAGAGTGAGGTGGAGGAGAGGAGAGAGATAGAGGAGCAGAGAAAGTCGGTGGACAGGAAGAGAAAGTAAAAGAGAATGATATGAAAAAGGAGAGAGTGAGGGAGAGTGATAGCATGATAAAAAGATAGAGAATAGAGAGAAACTGAGAGAAAGGAAGTAGAAGAGACTAAGGGATGAAAGAGATATAGAGCAAGAGAGATTGAGAGAGAGAGAGGAAGTGCAAGGATAAAGAGAGAGAGAGAGGTACTGAAAGAGGAATGGAGAGAGATGGGGAGGGGAGAGAGAGAGAGGAAGAATGAAGTGAGGAAGGGAGATATGGAAAATGAGAGATAGTGGTAAGTGAGAGCAAGGGAGAGAGAAAGGAAGAGGGAGGGCTGGAGAAAAAGTGATAGAACTGAAAAATAGAAAGAAAAAGGGTAGCAAGATCAAAAGAGATAAACAATAGAGTGGCAAAGTGCAGAGTGAGAGATTGAGCATAGGAGCTAGAGAGTGTGATAGAGAGTGAGAATTGCTTGAAAAATAAGAGAAGTGAGATAGAGAGAGGGAGGGAAAAGAGTGAGAGTGAGGGATGTAGGGTGGGATGGAGGGAGAGAGACCATGAGGAAGATAGAGCAAGAGAGATAGAAGAGAGAGGGTTATAGAGAGAATAAGAGTGTCAGGGATTGAGTGAGAGAGCCAAAGGAGGAGATAGAGAGAGTGGGAATGAGAGATATAAAGAGAAGATAAAGCGAAAAAGGAGAAATGTTACATAAAAAGAAGAGAAAATGGAGGGAAAAGAGACAGATGTAAGGAGAGAGGAAGGAGGCTAGATAGAAAGGGAGTGCTGTGCAAGTAAGGATAGAGGTTGGAGTGGGAGAGAGAATGAGAGAGATGGGAGAGAGTCTGAGTGTGGAAGAGAGGAAGATGAGAGAAGAGAGAGAATGAGGGACGAAGAAAGGGAGGGAGAAAAGAGGGGGGCAAGCGAGTGAGCATAGAAGCTAGAGAGTGTGATAGAGGGAGAGTGAATATTGCTAGAAAAATAGAAGAGAGAGAGAGGGAGGGAGATAAGTGAGAGAGAGGGATGAAGGGTGGAATGGAGGGAGAGAGAAAGACCATGAGGAAGTTAGAGCAAAAGGAATAGAAGGAGGGTTATAGAGAGAGGAGGAGAGTGACAGAGCAAGAGGAGGAGGTAGAGAGAGTGAGAGTGAAAGATATAAATAGAAGATAGAGCGAGAAAGGACAAATGATACATAAAAGAGAAGAGAGTGGAGTGAAAAGAGAGATATAAGGAGAGAAAGAAAGTAGGTGAGAGCACACCTGAGAGAGAGAGGGAGGAAAAATGAGAAGAAGTGAGAGAGTGTGTGGTTGAGAGCAAGCGAGATAGAAAGGGAAGGAGGCAGGAAGAGAGAGAATGGGAGACAAAGAGAGTGGATGAGAGAAAGAAGATGAAAAGGTAATTATGGAGCAATAGGGAAACAAATAAGGAGGTTAAAAGAAAGGAAATAAGTCAGAAATGAGAGACGGAGAGAATAAAGATAGTGATAAAAGAGAGAGGAAGCTAAAGATTGAAAAAGGTTCAGAGACAGAGAGAACAAGGGAAATATGGGAATAGAGTGAGTAAAAGTGAGAGAGAGAGAGAGTGGGAGGGAGCAAGAGATAGAAGAGATTGTGAGAGGAGAGAGAATTGAGAGAATGAGGGAGGTAAATATATAGAGACAGGAGAGAGATAAGTGAGTAGGGAGGAAGTGAGTATAGAGAGTGGGAGTGTAAGCAGATATAAAGAAAGCAGAGCAAGAGAGGGAAAAGAGTGAATGAGTGATCGAGAAGGTTGAAGAGATAAAGGGGAAGAAGGGAGGGAAGGAGGGGTACAAGAGAGTGAGAGAAAGAGGTAGGGAATGTTAACAAGGCATGAGAGTGTGAGACTAAGAAAAAGAGACAGAGAGAGAGATAGAAAGAGATGGAGGGAGAAAGAAAAGGAGTGCCAGAGAATTAGAGTGAGGAGATTGAGAAAGAGTAGGGGAGATAGAGTGAGAAAAAGTAAGCAAGAGAGTGAGAGAGTGATAGGGAGTGAGAGATAAAGTAGATAGAGTAAGAGAGATAATAAAACAGAGAGAATGAGTGAGGAAAAAAGCAAGGGAAGAAAGAGAAGAGCTAGAGAAAAAATGATAGAGGGAGGTAGAGAGAGTGATAATGAGAGATTGAGGGAGATAAATGTGAGAGTGAGAGGAGAGAAAGGAGGGGAAGAGAGTGGAAAGAGTATGAGTGAGCAAATAAAAGAGCACTAATAAAGAGAAAATTAAGAGGGATATTATTAGAGAGAAGGAGAGAAAGTTAGAAAGATAAGAAAGATAAAGTGCTCAAGCAGAGAGTGAGAGAGAAGAGAGTTAGGGAGAAAGCAAAAGAGAGATGAAGGGAGAGAAATAGAGTGAGGGAGAAAAAGAGAGAGAGAAGAGGAGAGATAGAGAGAGAAATAATAAGTGTAAGACCAAGGGAGAGAGAGAAGACAATGTGAGAAAGAGAGAAGAAAGGGTGTGTGAGATAGAGGGAGTGATTATGAGAGAGATAAAGATAGATAGATAGAGATGAGGCAAGAAAGAGAGAGAGAAGAGTGAAAGAAGAAGGGAAAAAGAAAAAGGGAGTAAGATAAATTTGGAGGGGGGAAGAGAGACAGTAAGAGGTGGAGTGGGAGTGAGAGAGAGTTAGGCGAAGAGCGAGTTAGAGAGAGATAAGAGACCAAGAAAGAAAGAGGAGAGAGGGAAAGAATAAGAGAGAGACATTAAGAATAAGAGAGAGTCATTGAGGAGGTAGAAAGAGTGTGTGAAAGATGAATAAGGTAGAGATAGTTACAGAGAGGGGAGGGAGAGAGTGAGATAGAGAGCGAGAGAAAACTATAGAGGGAAGAGAGAGAGAGAGAGAAGGAAGGGAGAGCAAGAGAGAATGACAGAGTGAGAAATAGATAGTGAGGGAGGAAAAGAAAAAGTGCAGAGGAGAGAGGGAGATAATAAGAGAGAGATACATTGAGGAGGCAGAGAAAGTGTGTGAGAGATGAATAAGGTCGAGATAGTTTGAGAGAGGGGAGGGAGAGAGCGAGATAGAGAGCCGGAGAAAACTATAGTGGGAGGAGAGAGTGAGGGAAGAGATAGCAAGAGAGAGAATGATAGTGAGAAATAGATACTGAGGGAGGAAAATAATAAGTGTGAGTAAAAGTGCAAGAAAGACAATGAACAAGGTGGGAGAGAAAGAATAAGATTGAAATAGAGAAAACAAAGAGGACAAATAACTGGGAGTGGGAGTAGGAGAGAGAGGGATAGAGAGTTAACCAGGAGATGTGAGAGAAAGCTAGGAAGAGGGAAAGAACAAGGTGAGAGAGAAAGGTGAGAGAGAGGATAAGAGGATAAGTGAAAGAGAGAGAGAGAAGTGTGAAAGAAGAAGTGGGCAAAATGGAAAGAGAGAATAAGATAAATATGGAGGACAGAAGAGAGATAGGAAAGAGAGATAGGAAGAACTAGAGTGGGAGCGAGAGGGAAGGGGAAAGAGCGAGCTAGAGAGCAAGCAAGAAAGAGGAGAGAAGAGAGAAAAAGATAAAAAGAGAAGCGAGCGAGGTAAAAATAGAGAGAATGTGAGAATAAATGAGATAAAGATGAGAGTAGATAGAAGAAGAAGTGATTAAGAGAGACGGGGTGAGAGGTAAGGAGCGGAAGATGATCCAAATGATAACATGAATGGCAATGACATGACTTCAAGAGCAGATTTAATGGAGTGGGCCAATTATTAGATGTTATGCAAAGAGGGTGAAAGAAGCTCTTAAATGGATTAGTCCAGGAGGCTTAGAGACGCTTTTCTCCTCTCGTCATGGGGATCTAAGGAGAATGAGCCACAAATATTTGTCAACATATTCCAAGCCCTAGGATAAAGGAGTCATATTTTTATGGCATGATATTTTGTATTTTTTTATGGTTTAATAATGGCTTGCATAACAACTTGATGTAGTTTTTAATTTATTTTAGAAGATATTTTATCTTCTCTTTTATTAGCTTGTAAGCATTAGCCTATATATAGGCCTTATGTCTAACGAAAAAGAGACTTCTGATTTTTGCCAAAAAAAACTTGCATTTGGCTTGTCTCCCACGATTTCCTTAGGATTCCAACAGAACTCCAGGCCATCGCTTAAGGAGTTCTTTTCCAACTTATCAAGAATATTTCCACCCCGTTTGTGGCATCTTTCATTGTACCAAGGTTCTTTCCTCACGTCAAGCATAGGGTTGCGGTATTATACCAACGTTCTTGTTTGTGTAGGAGAGATAGTGAGAGGAGAGAAGTGTGAGAATGGGATAGTGAGAGGAGAGAGTGTTAGAATAAATAGAGCGTAAGTGCGAGAGAAGGAGAGAGAGAAAGGGATTGAGAGCAAGATAGGCCAAGAGAGGGAGAGACAGAGAAAGGGATTGAGAGCAAGATAAGGCAAGAGAGAATGAGATAAAAGAGAGAGTAAGAGAAATGTGTGAGGAGAGAGGGACAAAAGAGGGAGCGAGATAGAGAGAAGGGGGAGAGGGAGAGAGCGGGGGACAGAAATAGAAGAGATAGTGGAAGGGAGAGAGAAATAAGAGAGAGAGACAAGTGAGGAAGAAATAGAGAGAGAGATGTAAGGTAAGATATAAGGAGAGA
>NW_018229502.1:2219-7316 GCF_001263595.1 Phalaenopsis equestris | reverse complement strand
TCAAATGTTCAGGAAGCAACTTCAACTCAAGTTCAAGGGGTTTTTCAATCGATGGACAAAAAGATATATCTTTTTCTGTTGTGTCCAAAACTTCAAAACTTTCTCGAATATAACTTGAATCTTCCATATATAAATCTTCATGTGGATCTAATTCCTCTTCTTGCTCGTGTTTGAACTCTTTCATCTCAGATTTATCTTGATAAGTTGTTTTGAAATGACAATCACTTAAATATCTTATCACATCCATTCTATAACATTCATCATCTTTACCTTTTGCAGGTTACTTCATTAATTTGGAAGTATTAAATATAACTGTTTGATCATTGACGCGCATAATTAATTCTCCTTTCTGCATATCTATTATTGCTCTTCAGTGGATGGGAAAGGTCTCCCCAATATTATAGGTATCACTTTATCTTCCTCCATATCTAGCACAATGAAATCAACAAGAAAGATAAATTAATCCACTTTCACTAGGACATCTTTTATAACTCCTTTAGGATAAGTTATTGATTTATTTGCTAACCACAGAGTTACAGTAGTAGGGGTTATTTCTCATAATCAAAATATTTTAAATATTGATAATTGCATAAGGTTGATGCTTGCTCCTAAATCACATAAAGCTTTCCCATAAAATATGTCTCCTATTGCACATGAAATTGTAAATCTATCAGGATCTTTAAGCTTTTCAAGAAGTTTTTTTTTTGAATTATAGCACTGCATTTCTCACTAAGTGTAACAGTCTAATTATCTTCAAAATTTCTTTTTATATTAATAATATCCTTCATAAACTTCACATAGCTTGACATTTGTTCTAAGGCTTCAGCAAAGGGAATGTTAATTGTAAGCTTCTTAAAAACTTCTAAAAATTTTAAAAATTGCTAATCCAACATTTATTGTAGAAGCCTTTGAGGAAATGGAGGTGGTGGTATTTCTAAATCAACTTTAAATGGAGAAATAGGTCTCTTTAAACCTTCCGGAGCATCCTCTTTTGGTTCTTCAATCTCTTCTCTCTCTACTTCAGTCTCTTTTTGAACTCTACCTTCCAATTCTCTTCCACTTCTAAGTTGAACGGCTTTTACTTGCTCTTTATTCTGGTCTTTTGGATTTATTTCTGTATTACTAGGAAGTGTTCCTTGGGATCTATTACTTAAAGAATTTGCTATTTGTCCAAGTTGACTCTCAATATTTCTAATTGTAGCTCCTTGACTTTGTAACTAGTTTCCCATTTGTAACACCACTTCTTCTATAGACAACTTCTTCTCCATAAATTGTGAACTACTGTTAAAACTTGAAGGATAAGTAGGTCTATAATTATTATTCCTTTGATTGTTTTAGTTTCTAATGAGTTTACTTGATTGTTCCCCCATTACTGATTATTACCACCCATAGTATTATTCCAATTAAAGTTAGGATGGTTCTTCCAACTTAGGTTATAATAATTTGAATATGGATTATTCTGCTTGTTAGTTATGACATTTAAAGTTTCTAATGATGCTTGGGAATCTACCATTTAGCCTAATGAATTCTTATCAATCATGGGAACCGGTTGAGAAAAATTCATTCTAAATTGGTCTAACTTCCTTGAAATTGCAGCAACTTGATTTGCTAACATGGTAAAAGCATCAGTTTCATGAACATTGGCTACTTTCTTAAGATTTACCCTCTCTGAAGGTCATTGAAAATTATTATTAGCCATCTCTTCTATTAAAGCATAAGCGTCATTAAATGGTTTTGACATTAATGAACCACCAGCACGTCAACGATAATAAATCTAAGAGATCCAACTAATCCATTGTAAAATATTTAAATTATTAACCAATCTGGTAAAGCATCGAATGGTGTGGACACTTGCTAAGGAGATCTTTAAATCTTTCTCAGGCTTCATAAATTGATTCCCTTTCAAACTGACAAAAAGATGTAATATCATTTCTAAGCTTAGCTATTTTTAAAGGTGGGAAACATTTAGATAAATTTTTTTTGATAAATCTCTCCAAGTTCTGATAGATCCGAGTGGTAATGAGTGTAACCATATCTTAGTCTTATCCCTCAATGAAAAAAGAAATAATCTAAGTCTTATAGCATCATCTGATACACCATGATATTAAAATGTAGCACATAATTCTAGAAAACGGGCAAGATGTAAATTTGGATCTTTGGATCTTCAATTGGTGCTCTCGTGCTCTCCCAAACTGATTAATTGATACCATTTTGATAATAGAAGGTTTAAGCTCAAATGAATTATCTACTACAGTAAGTTTTTTAATACTACAATGAAGTTCATCCACCATAGGGTTAACATAATCTCTTAGTGGTCTAAACCCTTCAACATTTTTATTATTTTGATTTGCCATTTCTTGAAATTTTTCAGTAATTTTTAATTTTTTTAGTTTTTCTAATGGTTCTTTCTAATTCAGAATCATAAGTCATAAGTTCAACCTGAACTACGTATACATTACTATAAAACAAAATAAAATAAAATAAAGCGAAAATAAAAACACACAAACAAAAACTTAAAATAAAAACAACATTAAAATATTCCTAAAATAATTCTTAAAATTTAAATAAGACTTACTAAAAAATTTGTTATCTAAAAACTTCTTTTTGAAAAATTTTTACAAATTAGAATAATTATTTTCCTTCCTTCTCCGGCAACGGCACCAAAAACTTGATCCCGACATTCTATAATTATAGAAGTAAAATACGATGTATATGATTAATTTCCTTAATAGATGTTCTTAATTTGCAATGTCTGCCAAAAACTTAATCCAAAGCAAAGGCTAGGTAAATTTTTTACTATGAAGCAAATAAGAATGCACTTATAATATTTTAAAATGGGATACTATGAATGTATACGTATAGTTATCAAGTAATATAGAACTTTTCTGATTAAGTCCTGAATATCGAACACACGGGAAGGATAAGTTTTAGATGACAAAATACTTAGCAATTTATATTCTTACTAAACTTAAGATGTTAAATTAGGAATAAAAGTTTGATTCTTTTTGTAATTTTTGTTTAATTGAAAATAACTAATTAACTTAACTAACTTAACTAAAATACTTTCAAGATGAAGGCAATATAAATAAAATATCTTTTTTCTTATCATGAATCAGTGATAAATGTAGAAATTTAGTTGGGGATTTCAATTCCGATGACCGACAACTTCTTACGGGCAAACCCCACACCAAAAATAGCGCCGACAATGTTATAAAGAACATTTGCTAATCTATAGTTTTAATAGTCTCGAATGTCATCTAGGCAGGAAAGATATTAGCTCTCACTCTAAAGTTCCCTCTTCTCCCTCCACCTGGGGGCTAACTTCTCATATCAAAAACTAAAACTATAAATCAAATTGGGGGCTTTAGCTTGTCACTATTTATTTCCCTTTAAAATATATTTCCCTATTCATTTGTTCCCTATTCATTTGCACTCAACCACTCAACCCCACGAATTACGTTCTCATTCATGAAATCAATATGTGATTCTAACCATTTCTTGACCGAGACAATACCATCTCAGATCTTATATGTTCTCAAAATAGATATTAACATCTTAATTGGTCAAATGAAGAAGTAATTGAAGTGCAAGGTCTTGAATCATCACAACTTCTTCCAACATTGAAGTCTAATACTTCACACAACTTCCTTTAAACATTTAATTACTTATCATTTTAAAGAAAAAAATAAAGAAAACTACTCAGAATTCATGGAAAAAATACAACCACCCAAGAGTTTATAAGTAGAAATCATGAACACAAACAAGAAATCTAAATTAAAAAACTAAGTGTAGTCACAAAGGTAAACACTTATCGCAAATTATCTCCACCAATGTTTTGAAGTTCCCTTGAATTCTCTTCCTTCTCTCACAACACAAACAATACAAACTAACACTCAAAATAAAATAAAATAAAATAAGGTGGTCAGCGACGGCGGCGATGGGTGGCGACGACGTATATGTGAACTTTTGGTGGGTGGTTGCTGGCCTCCTCTCTTGGAAAATCTAAGTCTTTTCTTATAAAAATCCAAGGGGTGCCTTTAGGTCTCTTCAAAAAGGTGTTTCCATTCAATGAATCTTCTTGAAGTTATCTCCTCATGAATCAATTGAATTAATTTTTGTGTCCATGGGCTATTTTTTACATTTTTATCAAGGGTTGCTTCAGACACCTCTTCAAAATTCCGCTCCAATTAATATTTCTTCAAATACCTAACTTTTGCGCTTAAGCGCGGGGTACCTAGCGCTTAGGCGTGGAGCCAGTTGCGCCAGGCGTGGATCTGGGCGCTTAGGCGCCCTAGTTTATTTCGCACATTTCTTCATTTTTGCTCCAAATTTGACCCCTTTTCACTGCTTTTAGCATTTTCCATCCATTTGATTGTACCTACAAGAAAAAAACACAAAAATGTCTTTCATTAAAGCGTAATATCTCAAAAATATGTATAAAAATGTGTATAAGAACACCATATATTTTAGGTTTATCAGCTGTGACACCCACAACATTGCTCCAATGATCAAGTTTGGATCCAGATTCGATGAGTTCAAGGTCGTGCTCGGCAAGGCCCCATTTGTCGTCATGAAAGTTACCACCCCGGATGTCCAGGAGCCATCCACTGAATTTGATTTGAACTGCTGTCAGGAATTCCACTCTTACAAGAAGGTAAGGATTGCTACCGTCCTGACACCCATTAAGTCTGTTGTTCTCGTGCTTACCAGATTTGCAGCTCCCGTGTCAAGGAGAGTTGTTACACCTACTACCACCAGATTCACTGTTATTGTACCCACCACATTGTCCATTGAAGGGAAAGAAGTTTTGATTGATGGAGATTCAGATGATGTGTTTACTGCCCTGCTGTAATTGTTCGAGGTCGGTTCCAGCTCAAGAGTCAAGAGACTGACCAAGTCAGAGAAAAGGAATTGTAACTGCAAAATTTTGAGGGCTGCTAGGGCCAAGGTTACAGAGATAGTATCTGATAAAGATATTCCTCAACAAGAGGAACTCAAGATGATTGAGACCTCTCCTCTCCTTTGAGGGAGTAGGTTTCATCCCTTGTCAGATTCTACAGGAGATGAGAGTCTCTGTAAGATTGCCTCTGGTCTGCC
>NW_018229502.1:0-2209 GCF_001263595.1 Phalaenopsis equestris | reverse complement strand
AGGGAAAGGGAGAAGCTCACTCTTATCATCAGAGTATGTACTATATTTGAAAGATTGGCTGCTGAGGAAAGATATTCAGTTTCCAAGCTACTCAAGCGAGTAGGCTGCGCAGTTTCTCCATGGATGATAAATGAGATTTTAAAGAAAATCAGACCTGTTCATCAGTTCCATAAATTAGCAGAACTACCCTCAACCCGTGTTCTAGCCAAATTTCATCTTGGGAACCAAGTTAGTACTGTTTCCACCATCCTAAATTCTACCACTCTTACTCCAAAATCTGTGGGATGTCGATTGGTTAAGTCATGACTAGGTTCAAAAATATCACCCACTGTCGCTCGTATGAGTTTCCCTAAGGGGGATAAAGGGAAAAGACTGTTTATTGGAGTCTTGGTCCGCACTGTGGGGAGTATGTTTCTCTTTGATGCACTGATGCCTCTACCGGGACACCCCGTCTTAAGGCATCAACATCAAAGGAAAGGGTGTAGGACCCAAGGGTGTTGTACTGTACATTTTGATGAGCCCATAGATCGGTCCTGGGGAATGAAGCTTAGATCTGACATACTAGATGTTGTTACCACCATTGTTACAGAGTCTGTTTCCAAGCAAAACGATGCTTGAGAAGGATTTGCAAATCTTAAGTTGATTCAAGAGAAAGCAATCAAGGATAAAGTGGAAACACTCCGAGCTGAAATTTGAGAGTTAGAAAAAGAGCGAGGAGTAGATGTTGATGATTATGATGAAGATTTTGATTTTAGGGATTATCTCAATAAGGAGTTCATAGAAATTAATGTCATTGAGACTAGAGCCACTACATTTATGCCTAAAGCCCAGCCACCTGTTGAGGGGAACACCACAGATGATCTACATAGGGTTGTTTTTCTAAGAGACAAGCAGTCAACTAGATGGAGAAAAGAATGGAGGAGATATCTGCCACCATGGCCTCCATGGAAACAATGCATGCACAATCATAGTCACAGTAGATGTCTTTGTCAGAGGGCAATCAGACTGAGATTATACACATTACCAATGAAAGAATGAAAGTTGTTTCTGTAATAGAGATGAGTCACAGAGAAAGGATTATACTCAGACTTTAGTGCCAGAAAAAGATATTAAATGACATCTCCCTAGTTTAAATGAGGTAACCTATGGTTACTAACAAGATCTCGCCAGTTTAAATGACTTTAACAACTCATTTAACCTAAGTAAATTAAAAAGAAAATAGTGGTACCAAAACAAGAAAACCGTGGGATCCTAATCAGTGTAGCTCTAATTAATTTTAATCCCCCCATAATGATTGAGCTGAAACTTGTCATTTAAACCCTTAAACCTTTAGAATTTAGGACAACTACTTTGCTAAGGAGTTTGGAGCTAGCAACAAGGGCAACCTTCTATAACAAAAAGTGGTTCTACGACAACAAAACTCTCCTTATAATTAAACAACCAACCATATGATTTTGAGGTCGTTTGCTTAGTGGAATATAAATCCTCACCTTATCTTTAGACATTTGCACAATCATGTTGTGCAAATTAAGCCCTAAATCTCTTTAGGATTTTGAAGTTGTTGTTCGTGATGACATAAAAATCCTTCTATCTTCCAGGCTATTTGTATGATTATATCATACAAATGTAAGCCCTAAATAATAATAATTGGCTGGATGAAACACTTGATACTTTCTCTCTTGAAATTGAAGTCAAATCATGGGATAGCTTGGGAAGTCATCGAGGTTTTCCTCAAAATCTGTGACAACTTCTAGTTTTCTTCTTTTGGAGTCTATAATAAATCTTCCAAACTTAAGTCTTTACCTTTTGACAATTCTTGGTCTGATCTTTGAAAAGTCTTATCCTTTAAAATTCTTGAAGACAATATTTCTTGATCTAAATCAAGAGTTTTCTTAGGTGAACTTAGTCATTCAAGATGTAATTAATTATAAGGGCTTGTCTCTAGGGAGCTTTAAGAACCCATGTAATATAAAACCCTATCTATTCTTTCATATTTTATAGGGGAACTTGCCGGCTTATAAAAAATGGTTCGCAAACTAAACAGATGTCATAATATCTATAATTTATCTAATCAAACCTAACAAATAAGTGATATGTCTATTTCTTCGGGATAGATATGTCACTTATAGTGTTGTGCTTGTTTGTTTAAACTATTATTTATAGGAGATCAGTTTGCTCTCATATTTTCAAAAATTAAAACATTACTTTT
>NW_018229501.1:0-306 GCF_001263595.1 Phalaenopsis equestris | reverse complement strand
CCTACTTTAAGGTTCCTCTTGAGCCAATCCTTAAAAACAAAGCATTTCTCTACAGTGTGCCCAAGCAACCGGTGATATGGGCAATAATTTGGTTCATTCTTCCTATCCACCTCTTCAGGCTTCTTCGAATCTGGTAGTCTGAACTCCAGATTCTTCACCAGACTACTGAATATTTTAGGTATATCTTCATCTTTAAAATAATACACCATTTTGCGTCATTCAGATAGGGACATTTTGTTATCCCCTGCTTGAGGTGATCCTTCTTGAAGCAGTCGCTAGTTGGATTGACTACTTTGTTTTTGAGCA
>NW_018229500.1:0-5386 GCF_001263595.1 Phalaenopsis equestris | reverse complement strand
TTTTCTTAGGTTTTCTTTTTTCCTTGGCTTGAAACCTTTTGGGTTGATTTTTCACCTTGTATTTTGAGAGATTTCAGAGACATTTTGTATGAGAGGGAGAGGTTCTAGTCTTATGGGGAGGACAAGTTTTGATTGTAAGTGTCACTTGACATGTCCCGCAATTACGTAGTAATTAAACTTCCAAAATATGGCCAAGAACTTGACCCCATTTAAATTTAGCAGCTAACGTGCCAAATTTATATGTTATAAAATTTAGAATTTTTTTATAAATAGCTTACACACTAGGGGTACTACGCAAGTATACGTATCGTTTTAAGTAATATAGGGCTTTCATTAAAAATTCCAGTATCGATCCCGCAGAGAAGCAGGCTAAGAAATCCCTTAGGCTAATTCTAGTATACTACTATCAGGCCTTAGTTTAGAATGTTCATTAAAGTAGTTTTTATAATAAATATTCTTAAATGAAAATCTTAAATAAAAAGATAACTTATCTGGATAAATTGGTTTGGAAAATTTTGAGATAATGAAGACTATTCTGCTCATACGATGGCCTAGTTAATGTGTAGGAGTGAAATGCTAAAAATATAATTTTGCAAGTGACAATTACAAGCATACATATTCTTTACCCTCTCACGAATGCATAAAGAATATTAGCTAATCAAGAGTTAAGTCCCTAAATATGTAGTTAGGCTGGGAAGATACTAGCTGTCACTCTAAAGTTCCCATGTACCCTTAACCTGAAGTCTAACATCTCACTTTAGGTTCCAAACTTCTGGATCAACTTAGTAATTTTACTTTGTCACTCTAAAATCTCCAGCTTGTGCCCATCAAAACTTATCTCCCTATCTATTTGCACTCCTCCTTGGACTTGGCACTCTCTTCCTCTAAAGCGAAGTGTGGTACTCAATTGTTGGGTGAAATCATAGCCTTTATGGGTCATTAGTTTCACAACAAATTTTAACATTACAAGTGATCAATTCGTAAAGTAAATTAAGAGCAGGTAAAAATACCATCACATTAGTGAAATAAGAGAAGATCTAAGTGAAGCTAAACACCTAAATATTGCTTCCATTTCATTGCAAAAGAAGAGTAAGATGAAGATAATGGTATAAGCAGATAAGGATTTGATAGAATTATGAATTAATTATGTGTCAACAAGGAACAAATGTTTACCTACCCTCTTTCAAGTGTATAGGTAAGCCTAGTATTCTGTTAGTTTTATGCAATTATCTGTCACCTAGAAGTTTCTAATAGAAAGAGATCATTAAATTATATTTCATTAAAAGTTTCATTGTCATCTAAACTACTTTTACATAGTCAACTGATCAATGTGAGTGCTCTCATGTTGCGAGATCACTGCTCTCCCTCGTCTTAGTTTCACTTAAAACAAATTTTAACATAACCTAATGCCACTTCAGTTATTTCAATGAAGCAAATGATATATTACTCATCACATTAAAACAAAATCAATTCTATCTTGAAACAAAATTTCCACTCATGCCACTACTTCATATCAAAGGAAAAGAGTAAAGAGAACTACTCATAAAGCATTAATTAAACACAACTTAAAACTTCATTAAATGAAAGCAAATCCACTATTTTGTATTTACTATAATTATATGATAATGATGAACACAATACTTTATTTATTTCCCTCTGAAATAAAGATGAAAATCCCTCCAACAAAATCCCCCGCTGATCATTACAATGCTCATACAATTCTTCTACACATATCTCTCAAAATCCCTCACCAATCTCTCCAGACATGATGGAAATCTACATGTACATTTCCTTTCTACACTCATGCCAAAACTCTCTTCAAAATCTCCCTTATATGAGATACGCCATCCCCCCTTTTTAAAGAGAAACCAAACATCTCCTTTCTTCAGGAGATAGAACTTTTCACTCCAGGAGACACACCTCTTCACTCTAAGAGACATTCCATTTCATCCAAAGGCCTTTCTAAGTGTCTAGATTTATTTAACAACTCCATGGGGGGTGAAATTGCTTGGAATCTTCTAGAACATTCCAGAATAGCCTTGAATAGCCCAAAAATTGCCCCTTAATCGATTTTGGTGCCTAGGTGCCAAAATACGGCACCTAGGCACCGTTTTTGGAGCGAGACTGGTGACTAGGCACCAGTTTGGGCTCTTAGGTGCCACCCTGAGGGCAGCTTCACTGTTTTGCCTTGTTTTAGGACCGTTTTGCCTTGTTTCACCTCCGTTTCACTCCAAATTGTATTGCCTACAAGATAAGTATGAAAATAATTTTTTTTTTAAAGTTAAATTTCATTAAAAAACTTAAAAAATGTGTGATATATGTAAACGACATTAAGGATAGAAAGACATATCGAATGTGCCAGGTAAGAATTTTCTTCCATGCTCATTTGACTCCAAATTATCTTCCTTTAAAATGTAATATCATTAAAAACAAGCTTAAAATATATATGAAAAAGTAGGTACTTTTTAGGCATGTCATTACTTTCTTTTCTATTTTGTAATAAAGATCTGCTTGGATTTTTTATATGTGATTTTTTTGACGATGCATGGCTAAACTCCTTTTCATGTCTCTATAAAGTAGAGGTGGTTGGTTTTATCATGGTTTTCTGAAATATTTTTATTGTAGCATTTTTACTGTAGCATTTTCTTAGGGTTATAATTCTATCAAGCTAAGCTATGAATGAGAGAGAGAGAGAAGCATGGCGTAGGTTTTCCACTTTTTGCCATTCAATATCTTGAAAAGTGGATAATTCATTTAAAATATTTATATAAATATAACGATATATTTTTATATTTCCTTCAATAAAAACACTAAAAATAGCTACTTCATTTTAAACTGAATTCTAAATATATTTTTAATCCCTAGCCTCTACTCACTTTATAGTTTTTAAAATAATATAAATAATGAACACTCCCTAGTTTTACATGATAAAATCTGTATTAATATGTGTATATATTATTTATAGGTTTTAATTAAGATTCACTATTAAGTAGTCGATAACTTGCATAGATTTTTTGCCAAGAAAGCATGACATGAATCACTTAAATCATTGTTTATGCTAAGGCCGTCGCCCTGAAAATGATGCATGTATGGACTGAATACATTTAGAAATGTGCAAGGGCTGTTACACTAGTGCCCAGGTCTAATGTCAAATAAATAAGTGGTCCCACGCTTTTTACGGAAGAGGACAATGAAGTTTATCCATGAAACTAATATTATGATAGAATCTTGGAATATAGATACTCTCACAGGAAAACTCATGAAATTAGTAAATTTTTAGTTCATAGAAAAAAAAATCTTATGCATTTAAGAAACAAAATGGATTTCATTAAAGGCTAATTAGATTGATGAAACTAAATTAATTTGATAAAAGGCCAATGAGATTGATAGCTTAGAATACAAACTTTGGTATTCGAGTAGAAGTCACACTAGAAATTGTGAATATTAATATAAATAATATTTTGAAAAAAATATTGCAATAATTAATAGAACTTGACTAATGTTGTTGCTTAACCTTCGAGTTTCATTTACTCCTAGTCTGGTCAACTAGGAGGTTAAAATATTTCGTGAAGCTATAAACACTAAACTTTGTGTAGTGGAAATGAAATGGTTAACCATAGGACTCGAAGAGAATAGACATATTTTGTTAGAGTTATACAACCTTTTCTGAGGATCAAATCGTTTCTGTAAAACGCCACTTGGATTGAAAAACCCTCAACTTCATAAATTCTAGTCTTCTTTTGATACAAACTTATGCATAAAAAGAACTTATATCCCTAATTGACAACTATCACGTAGAAAAATATTTAAGAACACCACAGCCACCACGACCCTCAAAACGCAAAGGCACAAGCCTCATCACTCTTAAACAACTCATATGTTTTCCTCCATTTTTTGTGTTTCTATCGTCTGCTCTTTGATTGGTTTTGAGGATTATAACATTCAAACCTTTTCCTAGATCACACCAAGCTAGTTTCACAAAACTAGTAGACTAGAGATTTTTCTGCATGAATAATGATTAAACATTCCCTCGAGGAATCGATACGGGGACTCTTAGACCACATACTTCTTGACACGTGCACTTATGTTATACGACCAACTTACTTTGTAATAAATTTTTGTGCATCATTTTTCAACCCCAATGGTTGGAACCTTTAACTGGTGATGAATTTAATGTGTCCATTCTGACAAAACCTGATTTTGAACATGTGGGTGAATAGGTCCATCGATCAATGGTTCTCTGCTCACTGGTAACAAGTTACATATGTCATTATTGCCGCCATGGAGTTAGGTAGCATTTAGACATGAATGATATCGTATCGGTAGAATATTGGTTGTACCTCTTTGAAACAAGGCAATCGAAGGCCATAGTGGAATGTGCTAGAAGATCCCACCGGATCTTCTAGATCAGGCACCTTCCTATTCTTCATAAACCTCTTCTTCCTCTTTTCTCCTTTCAACTTCGTCTTTTCTCCTTCCATCTTCTTATTCTCTCCTTTTAGTTTATTCTTCTCTCCTTCGGTTTGAAACGTCACCCTCATTGCACCAAAAGCTAGCCTATAGGCTGCCCTATCAAATGTCTTTGATCCCACTGCCTGCCGATATGTTGTCCGCCAAGCTCAAATAATGTAAAAGCAAGGAAGAAGTGGGAAGCAAATAAGAAGTCGAGTCCATTCAAGCCTTATTTAATAAAATGCATAGCACAGAAGCCTAGAAAGTTCAACCATTCAATTATTAAATTATCATTAATAAAATTTACATTTTACATTTTACATTAAGTTATCTTATTCTTATCACAGCATGAGTTCCAAAAAGAAAGTGAATCAGAGGACTGAGTATCTATATGGAAAAGTATCAACACGAATCTTTAGAGGATTTAATGACACAGATAAGATAAGATGTGTCACAGGAGGGCCCACGTTTAAGGGATTTAAGGGTCGATGTGTTCGATTAAAATCATTAAGATTAATGATCGGCTACCAAGTACAAGGGAATCTGAGCATCCCCATGATGAAACCAACGAAAGGGGAAAGCCAATATCTCAGGTTTTGCAATTCCATTAGAGGTATTCAACAACCGCCGTGAACATGATCAAGTGTTAATAAGACAAATCTCAAGCATCCCCAAAGATCTCTTCATCTAAGAGTGTTTATCTATCAGATTACTATGACTCATCCTCTGCCCAATAGCCCAGCTTCGTCCAGCTAATAGAAACTTCATGTTAGAGATTGAGTGTCAACGACTAAACTTGATCTACTGATCTGCTTCACTTAGATGACAACCTAAACCCTGCCGAGCCAGTAAAAACCCAGCCAACCAACAATATCAAACCAAGCTTGTCGGTAGTTTTGCCAGACCAAGTCGATTGATGTGTCTCTAACATAGC
>NW_018229499.1:0-1522 GCF_001263595.1 Phalaenopsis equestris | reverse complement strand
CAACAAGTCTCAATTAAAACCAAAAGTAGTCTAGACCAAAAGATACAAACTTATCTCAAGCCCTCCGCCAAACTCTTAAAGTTCCTTTAAATCTCTTCTCTTTTACAACACTCTCAATATAAAACTAAAATAAAAAAGATAAATATGTGGTGCCTGAAAACCTCTCCAACTAAATCCCTAATTTTATAACTTTCAAAACTTTCCCAGTACTTTCAAGACCCCTTTCAAAGTCTCAATTATCCTTCTTTTATAATTCTCCAAAATGTTTCATGGTATATCTTCAAAGTGTGTTTTGATTCGATGTATTTCCCCAAGAGATGCATCCTTTCGCAATACTTTTCATCCATGGTAGTTGTAACCACCTATTAAGCCAATAGGTTCTTTAAAAACCTCTTTAAAATTTGCAAAAACTGAATTTACTCATCCAATAACTGTTACTGGCGCTTAAGCATAGGGCCTCTGATGCGTAGGCGTGTCCTTCTCTGTTTAACAGACGCTTAAGCATCAAATCTGACGCTTAGATGTCAAAACACTTTTGCATGTTTTTCACCTATTTGCTCCAAATTTGATCATTTTTCACACCTTTATGCATTTTTCACCTTTTTACCTGTACCTGAAAGAAAAAAACAAAAATAGCTTCCATTAAAGCGTAATATCTCAAAAATAGGTATACAAATGTGTCTAAAAATACTATATATTTTAGATATATCATTATACAAATATAAAACTAAAAATAGAGGCAAAATTAATTTTTGATTAATTTTCTATCATTTTCATTTCAATTCAACATGTATATCAATTCAACATGTATACATGTATAGATTCAATAGACTTCTAAGTAGTGGGTACAAACATAAAAACAAACTAATACACTAACTTTGATTTCCAGTTTCAACATAAAAATAAACACACTAACTTGATAGAAGAAAAATACAGAAAATACAAGGCAGCAGTTTTCTGAAATTAAAGTTTAAAATTAAAGTTAGCAAGATTTCCAACTTTTCACAAGATAATGAATCAAGTTCAATCCTTAACTAAATAACATAGTAATCAACACAGAACAACAATTAGTACCCTAGAATTTTAAAACAAACTACTAACAAAACACAACATCACAATACAATTAAACAAAATAAAAGTCTCACACATCACAATGTCTAAACAAATACACAAACATAAAAATAAATCATTCTGTCCTCCTCTTCATCATCTTCATAATCACCGCTATTCCAGAAATTTGTAGGCTCATAATCAGGGTATCTAGGGTACAGAGGAAATTGCACTTCTGGGTTACCCCTAATGAGGTTTTCCAGTGATGAATGAAATTTCTCTTCATAATCACTTTTTCTTTTATTATACCCATCAATATGATCTGCAAAGCTTTCTAAATTTCTTACCTTATCTATGGTATAGTTGATATTGTCCATCATCCTCTGTAATAATTGAGTTTGAGTTTCTGTGGACTCACCTCTAGAAGTAGACGGCCTTGAGGAAGATGGTCTAGATGTAGAAGCAGCAGAGG
>NW_018229498.1:0-349 GCF_001263595.1 Phalaenopsis equestris | reverse complement strand
TTAAGTCCATTTGATGACCTAAATTGATTTTTCAACTTAAATATCTTTCTTGGCACTTAAATAATTTTTAGATAATCAAAATATAACTAAAAAATTTATGAAAACTTATTTTTGGAGTTCTCTGTGATCAGGGGAATTTAATAAAATTAAAATCGTATTTAAAATAAATACTTGATTTTTAGCCTATTTTAATTATTGAAATAATTAAAAATCCATGAAAATGACAAAAATAATACAATTCATAGAAATGTTCTAAATTACTTCTTAAGCACTTAGAAACAATTAGGATATTTTTCCATATTTTCTATATAAAAATAATGAATTTTAAAGCTTAAAAAACAAATTTTAA
>NW_018229497.1:914-2361 GCF_001263595.1 Phalaenopsis equestris | reverse complement strand
TTTAAAAAAGACCCAATTGAAATAAATTTAGAAAAGCTCAGAAATAATATTAAAAAGTTGTCTACGGAAAGGAAAGATGAATTGGATGATGAAAATATTTGACTGATTATATGGATGAGGATTTTACTGTGATAAATGTCGTGGAAACCCGAACATCTTCATCCTTACGAGAGGCACCAGGAGAGGAGAGTGCTGTGGAAATATTGTAAAAGATTGTTCAGCAAAAAGATGAGCAAATGGAGTACATAAAAGCAAAAATGGAAGAAATGATGGTTGCTATTATGACTTTACAAAGCCAGCCACAGTCTCCAAAAATAGTACCTGTTGAAGTAAACCAACCGGATGTTATACAGATTGACGATAATAAAAAGGAATCCACTTCTATTAATAAAGAAGAACAACGTAAGAAAGATCATGTCCAGAATTTGATACCAGAGAAGGACATTAAAAGTATGATAGAACAACATGTGAAAGAAAACTTGATACAGTCTAAAGGCGGTGCATCAATTCTAAGGAGTAGACCATATCCTGAAGAATTTGATGCCGTGCAATATCCCAAGGGTTTTGTACCACCTATGTTTAAAACTTTTGACGGAACAAGAAACCCTCGATAGCATGTGGCACATTTTCACGCCAGTTGTTGCAATGCAGGGGGAATGATGCTCTACTTTTCCGACAATTTGTCAGTAGCCTGTCAGGAGTGGCATTCGATTGGTATGCAGAATTGTCAAATGGTTACGTCAAAACATTTGCATAATTAGAAGATCTCTTCATTAAAAGATTTGTTGGGGCTCGACATCATATCACTGTCGGTGATTTAGTGATCGAGAAAGAAAGAACAAATGAAACTCTAGTGGATTACATTCTGTTCAGGAGGAATTTAAGCATGAAATGTGAACCACAACTTCAAGAACAACATGCGATTGAAATCCTGTTAAAAAGTATTCATGAACTAATTGCTTTCCTCCTCAAGGGGTTCACGATTAAAACTTTTGAAAAACTACTCAGTAAAGTCGGGAGTCTTCAAGAGGAAGCTAAACAACTTGGTTTTATTGAGAAATTTGAAAAATAGAGACCCGCAAAAGTCATCGAGAAAAAGTTCGGGACTGTTGCGACTATTGATAAGGGTAAACAACCATTGGAGATAAAAGTTAAACAATCACAACAAAGCCATCAGCCTCCTCAGCAATACCGTACTTAATCATCCCAACAAAGGTCTTATCAGACCAATAACAGATCAATTCCAACCATGACAGAACGTTTGAACAAATTATATCCTTTTAAAGACAAAGCAGTTGGTAAAATGTTTCGCAATCTGATGAAGAAACCGGGATTCAGCATGGCAAAACCAAAGAAGCCTGATGAGGTTGATAAGAAGGATCACCCATTATATTGCTCATATCATAGAAGGATTGGATATACTCTGGAGAATTGCTTTTCTTTCAAG
>NW_018229497.1:0-458 GCF_001263595.1 Phalaenopsis equestris | reverse complement strand
AAAGAAACGTGAGCGGTTTTCTTACCCCCATTCCTGAGGAACATATCTACGATCCAGATCTGAGAGAAACTTCTGCCAGCCTGCCCCTACAGATGAAGAGTCAGGATTTTTTACAAAATCAGATGTTCCCACGGTCCCAGATATCTTGTGTAGAGGTTGCCCAACATGCAACGTCGAGATACCAGCCAGGACATCAATCACGGGTGCATTTATAGAATGCCCGGACTGCAATGTTCTACATCTACAGCATTTCAGTACCTTAGAAGAATACACTGCAAGCATCAGCGAGTCTCATAATCCATATTTCGTGGCAAATGAGCTGTATGTCCCACTGGGGACGGATCAACGCGCACCGCAGAGCCCAGGATCATACATCCCGCTTGACGTTGAATCTCATATTCCAGATCGACCAGCACTGGTTTAGATTCCCGCCAAGGCCCGGAGGAAGGAACGCCCCA
>NW_018229496.1:978-2325 GCF_001263595.1 Phalaenopsis equestris | reverse complement strand
AAAATATGGATCTCTGTATAGGAACCTCCTCTAACCTTAAAAAAATCAGAGGATGTTTCTCATGACAGAGGGTACAATATGCCAAAATTTCAAGCCAACGTGATGTGTCATTATGCATGGAGTATCAAATGATTCCAATCAGTGTTTAATTAATTAAAAATAAAATATGCATAAAATATTCTTGAAATTTATTCCACATTGTTCTCCTCTATTCACTAAGCAAGTGGGTATTTTTATTTTATTTTTGTGATTTTTCTACACAAAGTTATGGATTTTCTATGTTTCGGGGGTATTTAAATAAATAGAAAAGGCCATATTTATCTATTTAAACAGTGCGTGCTGACTAGATCCTAGGCAGCTCCGATGGCGTGCGTGGCGCGCTCTGGTTGGACACCGCCGTCCACATAGCTTGCTGACTCGACCCGTTGTTTATGTCCCGTAGCACTGTCCGGCTCGATCTCGCCCGTCCATTTAATACACGCTCGATCAGACGGCTCCCCATCATCGTTCCCGATAGAATGATCTCGTGCCCGTCCACACTAAAACCTTAAGATCTCGGCCTAGACTCACCCAAATCACTTTGGGTTTGATTCTATGGACTCGTCTAAGTGAGACAAACATATCCATACGGTTAAGATGCCATGAAATCAAGCTTAAGTAAATGCAGAATCAAAATAAGCTCAAGAGGAAGAGGAGTTTTATACCTTTGCTCTGAGAAGAGAGGCTTTGATCAGAGGTGTTCGGCACATTCGTTGGGTTCCAAGGAGGCTAGGGATTGATTCCCTGGTCTTGGTGTAAGGCCTAAGTATGAATTCGATCACAGCCGCATTTGGGTATTGGTCTAGAGCTATGGTAGAGGCTCTGTGGAAGGGGGATTTGATGGGGCTTTGGATTCTTTCACTCTTGTGAAGGTGTGGGCACAAGCAATTGAAGTTTGGTGGAGTGTGGAACTGTATTGGGTTCTGTCCTGGTTTTCGGCAGGGTTTTTAGCTCAAAATTGAGCTCCGGCAATGGGAATGGGTGAGGGAAAATGGTTGCAATGCAATGAGGGGATCTTAGGGAAGCTCTGTGTGAAGTTTGGAGAGACCTCTCTAAGGAAATTTTAGCACTTAGTTTAATGGCCATGGAGGTGGCCTTTTATAAAAATGGGGTTATGGTGACTATCGTGGCCAATCAAGCGGTGTAATGTGGTGCTTAGGTGGAGGGCAGAGGAGCTCCATAGTTTGATTTGGATGAGCTAGCCTCTAGGTTTGATTTGGGTGAGGTTCCATGTGGGTGGCTCTCATTTTTGGGCTTTTCCGACCACTAGGCCGGCCGGCCGGGCAGGGGGAGGTGGCTAGGAGCTCA
>NW_018229496.1:0-257 GCF_001263595.1 Phalaenopsis equestris | reverse complement strand
GTTTAGGATTGAAATTGAGGTCAATTGAGGTCAAATTGATGGACATTTGAATTGAATTTGGGGAATTTGGGTCTTTAAAGGCAATTTTGGGGGTTTTGGTTAAAGATAGTCAAATTGGCCAAATTGGGTCATGTGGTAGTTAAGAGAAATGAAATTAGAAGTATTTGAGATTTATTGGGATTTTATCGGAATTTTTGGAATTTTTGAAATTTTGGTTCCAATAGGGGTATTTTGGTAATTCGGGGGTGTTTTAGGGG
>NW_018229495.1:0-598 GCF_001263595.1 Phalaenopsis equestris | reverse complement strand
AGTAAAAGTTATCCATCTGCCTCGCACATAGACAAGTCCCTGGTTCATTCCAATGTAAATTATCATAAAACTCCTTCGCCACAGGAACGACTACGGCGGCAGTAGTGTAGCACAACACTTCCCATCGTCGCCGCACAATCATCTCTTCAATTACAGTCGAAGGATTGTTCCTCGATTCACGAATCCTCTTTTATTGATTAATCTCTTCTTTGTCAGCACTTTGTTGAAGATTCGTTGCGCCTCGAAACTAATGAACTTTCTCAGGTTGAACACATAAAATCTAGGGTTTTCAGTGGAAATGGAAGGCATAGGGATAAATTTGGTGGAGTTTCAATTCGTTTTTGGGTAATATGAATTTAATAATCGAGTTTGGAAGTTTATAGGGAGTAAATATCGCATAAAATTAATTCAAAAAAACCGACATTTCAAACTCCAAAAATTGTCATCTCCTTGTTCTCGCCATCGACGACATCGATTGCGCCGTCGAAAAGCCTTGAGAATTAATTGTCTGGACTCTTAAGAAAAACCCACCGTCAGCGGCGTCAGGCCTGCCATCGGTGTCGAAGGCAAAAATTTCACAGTTTTGCTCTAGTCCGAA
>NW_018229494.1:0-288 GCF_001263595.1 Phalaenopsis equestris | reverse complement strand
TATTTTCTAAAAAATCTTCAACTGCAAAGTACCTTGTTCTTAAGGCTGTAAATGAGCCGAACTTGAGCGAGCTAAGGTTTGGCTCGTGAACAGTGTCTTTGTGTTCGGTTTGATTCAAATATTCGTGTTTAATATTCGTGTTTGTGTTCGGCTCAAAATTGGCTCGTTAAAATTTAATTGAAAAAAAAAGATGTAAAGTGTGTGATTCAAATCTGGACCAAATATATACAAAATAAGGCGATAATCACATTATCACATGAGATGTTATGAATTAAATTTAGATATAAA
>NW_018229493.1:0-338 GCF_001263595.1 Phalaenopsis equestris | reverse complement strand
AAACATTCATCATAAGAATTAAATAAGGTGACAAATTACTAAACATAAACCTGAACTTAAAATAGATACTAATATCATTCACCTGTACAGGACTGAGCTGCCTAAAGATTAAATGGATCTTCGGAGGGTTCCACCCTGTATTTATTGGCCACCTCAACATACGAGGTCTGGCATCAGGATGGGCTGGGGCTATCACAAGTGTGCGCTCATAAAACCACAACTGCATAAACACGATGAATAAATCAGAAGTTAATATAACCCAAATGAAATGGAAAAAATTTTTTCTGATTGAGGTTGAACAACATACTAACCGTTAGAAGAAAAACAAAGCCGTTCAT
>NW_018229492.1:0-903 GCF_001263595.1 Phalaenopsis equestris | reverse complement strand
CATTACCTAACCAGATGCACAAAAACGTGTGCAAGTACCTTGTAAGTATACTTTGAGTCCATGCAATTTCAATAGTTTAGTTCATGTACTGATCAATATTAAACTTTGTAGGTCAAAAATTTTCAAGTAGATGTTGGAAATTCTTTTAGGGCTAAACCCGGGACCTGACAAATGTCAATAGTTAGAAATGTTCCAGTACAAACCAATAATATTGATTATGGGATGTTTGTTTGTAAATTTATGAAAAAATTAGGAAAGAGTTACATAAGTGATTGGACTGAAGACCGGGATTGGCAGGCAGAGATGCCAAGATTTAGGGCAGATCTTGCTCATAAGATTTGTTTGTGGGTATTGTCTGTGCAAAAATAAATTTAATTGCACTGTTCATTGTTATTACAATTTTTTTGCCTTATTATTACAATGTTTATGATATGCACATGTTTCTTTGTGGTTGTATTTATCAATAGAGCTGTTATTTTTTCTTTGCAGTAATATTAAGGTAATATTAAGGTAATATTATAGTAATATTATGGTTGTATTCTCACTCCTGATGTTTTTTATGCAATGGCTATTATTTCAACTCTGTTATCGTCGTATTCTTGTAATATTATAGTAAGATTATGAAAGTATTCTAATTCTTGATGTTTTTGATACCATTATCGTCATTTTATATGTTATCATTGTATTCTCGTAATATTATAGTAATATTGAGGTTGTATTCTCATTCCTGATGTTTTTGATACCATGACCGTCATTTTATCTGTTATCGTCGTATTCTCATAATATTATAGTAATATTGAGGTTCTATTCTCATTCCTTAGCGAGCGCTGTTATATAGTGGTCATATTTCGACAATATTTTTTTAATGTTTTGGTAATATTCAAGGAAGGCTATTCAAAGAAG
>NW_018229491.1:0-630 GCF_001263595.1 Phalaenopsis equestris | reverse complement strand
GTATTTGTGTGTTTTTCTTTCAGGTATAAGTAAAAGAGTGAAATATGCTATAAGGAGTGATAATCAAATTTGGAGCAAAAATGCAAAAATGGTGCAAAAGAGTTTTGGTGCCTAAGCACCAGATCCGGTGCTTAAGTACCGGTGAAACAGAGAAGGCCGCGTCTAAGCGCCAGAGGCCCCACACTTAAGCACCAGAAGTAGTTATGCAGTTAGTTGAAGGTTTAATTCATTTTACTGAATTTTAAAGAGACATTTCAGGCACCTATTGGCTAAAGAGGGTGATTATGACCCCTAGAAATGAAAATATGATAAAAAGACTGAGGCATCCCTTGGAGAATACTTCAAATTTGGACACATTTTGAAGAGTTACCAAGGCACCTCTTGGAAATTTATAAAAGAAGAAAGTTGAGACTTTTACAAGTGTGCTTGAAAAGGGGGAGTCCTGAGAAGAACTTTTGGAAAGATTTTCAGGCACCACAAATTTACTTTATTCTCTTTGTATTTAGTTTTATTGTGAGAGTTAAGAGTGTTGTAAGAGAAAAGAGATTCAAAGGAATATCAAGAGTTTCGTGGAGGATTTGAGATAATTTTTTATTTTTATTTTTAAACTACTTTTTATTTTAATCGAGA
>NW_018229490.1:0-6997 GCF_001263595.1 Phalaenopsis equestris | reverse complement strand
TGTAGTGTAAAAAATATATTAGGAAACATAAAATCATATGCGAAATAAACAACACATTTAAATGACCAACCTTTTCTTCTGCAGTGGATATCAATGTTGATTCCTTAAAATATTTCATTCCAATCCTTTAAAAGAAATTGTTTCCCTAAAAAAATTAACAATAAGAAAATAATAACATAAAGTTAGAAAGGTTCGTAAGTAAATACAAGGTAAGAAAATAATACTCAATAATCAATTGAAAAAATGCATGACAAATTATTGTGGACATTAAAGCGAAGTAAAATTACTTGTAAATTAAGGCACCAATAAATTAGTATACATGATATAAGAGTTTCATCTACTTCTAAAAAATCACATGCTTAAGGTTTGTTTGGGATAACTTTCTGTCTGCTTTATTTTTCAAATCGTCATCATAGTTCTGTTTGGAGAACAACTTTCTTGCCATTTTATTATAATTTTTTATGATAGAAAACTACTTTTTTCAAGATAAGCTGTTAAAGTATAGTGACTATCAAAAAGCTGCGGTCTAACTTGTTGAAAATAAAATAAATTTATAATAGCCACCACAGTTTTTTTAAAAACAGTTTCTTCTACAACAGTATAAAATCCTAAACCCTAAACCCTAAATCCTAAATCCTTCAGACAGTTATAACAACCCCAAACAGACCCTTAGTGGAGTGAAGTTGTTTTTCAGTTTTCAAACGCATTCATCAACACCAGCTTCAAAAGAAAGAAAAGGAGAAAAATGTGGTGTATCGTTTTGTTTCTTTTGCATCCGTTGGAAAGTAAAGTCATATATAAGCTTATCTTTATCAAAATTTTCATCTCCTTCTTGCAAAAAACCATATACATTAGTGCACCAGATTCAAAGAAAATGATAAGAAAATGAATGTTATTGAGCCAACCAGAAGAACTAGCGAGACGTGCGTATTTTCTGTCCGGACACCTGACGTAACTCTACGTGCAGCACAATTTCTGTCCGGACACCTGACGTAACTCTACGTGCAGCGTAATTTATTCCTGAGTTATTTTTAGGTTATTTTTGGGTTATTTTCAATAATCTCGAAATAACCCAGAAATAACTCAAAAATAAAGACCGCGGGTTATTTCCCCAGAAATAATCTGAAAATAACTCAGGAATACCCTACGCCGCACGTAGAGCTATGTCAAGAGTCCGCAAAAAAAAATTTTTGCAGAAAATGAGCAATTGAGACGGTTATGGCAGGATTAAAATAATACCTGAAATGTTTACTATTCATTTTTTTTTTTTGCGTATTTTATGTTGTTGTTAAG
Source organism: Phalaenopsis equestris (assembly GCF_001263595.1). Lineage (NCBI taxonomy): Eukaryota > Viridiplantae > Streptophyta > Magnoliopsida > Asparagales > Orchidaceae > Phalaenopsis > Phalaenopsis equestris. The sequence goes on along the minus strand of NW_018229490.1, from coordinate 5,704 downwards.
AACCAACTTCGGTTCACCAATTTAAAGGTTGAACTGCCGGTTCAACTCAATTTTACACGATTTGATGCAAAATAAAGGTTGAACTGTCGGTGCAACTCAGTTCGGTCAAATTTTCAAAACATTGGGCATCGTTGAGGATTTCGGGCAAAGAGGACCAAGAGAAGGCAAAGCGAGAGTTTCAGAGGTATTTGAATTAAGAGTTTCGGTGGGCTTTATTTTAGGTTATTTTTATTAATTTAATCAATCAATAATTAAAAATTAATTAATATATTATTAGATTACTTATAGTTAGATAAATGCATACACAATTATTTAATAGTTAATTAAAAAAAAAGCATATTAAATTTTTATTATTTAATAAAAATTATAATTAATTAATTATTCATAAAATTAATCACTAATTAGTTATTAATTTAGAAATTTTAAATTATTTCCTAACAGATAATTAGTTTAATAAATTTTTATTAATAATTATTTTTTGGTTTATAATTAATTATTAATAAGCCAAATTACGAGATAAATATAATATCATTTTAATTAAGTTTAATAATTAATTTTTTTTTCAAAAATTTGATTGAACTTTTATTTAAATCCTGATAGAGGTTATCAATCAGTTTTTTTAGAATTTAATAGGATTTTTATGATTTATAGGACCTGTAGTATTTGTTAAATCTGAATTTGCAAGATTTACTAAATTTGCATATGTTAAAGCTCTTCTGACATCAGATGACCCCTAAACTTTTAAAAAAATTAGCAAAAGAAATTAATTTTTTATAGACAAAATACAGAGGCAGCTCCAGAATTCACATAATGTGCTGGATGGAAGTTACATGTGATGTCCCAGGGTCATTGGTGCATGAAACTACCAGTTGTAAAAATTTGGCATGTGATGTCCCTCAAACGCTTTGTCATACTAGTGGATCAACTTCTTTAGTTCGAGCTAGGGCCTTCGTGAGAGTTAATTGTTTGTTTGGCATCCAAGCTCTCAACTATGCCTGCAAACTTTTGCTCACTAGGGGTTCATGCATTATTCTTTGTTGCCACGACTCCATCAAACATAAGGTCCAACTTTTCTTCCAGCTCGAGGTCAACACAATTGAATTTGAATTTTTTTGCAGTTGACACCACCTACAAAATAAAGGGATATGGATATGTTAATATATTTCAGGAAAAAAAATCATATTATGTAGGTTTGATCTATCTTCACCTCCAATCTTTCAGCCCATCTTTCTTCCGAAGTATTTATTGTCCACTTTATTGGATCCCAACACAAGCCCGTTGATCTTCATTTTAATTCCTTCCAAAATTTTCAGTCTTTTTTTAATTGATCCTGCTTATTTTTTAATTGCATTATATTGTATTCTCTTTCCACAGTTTCCTTGAACATTTTCATAATATTTTTCCCTTTTCCATTTCTTCTTGTTAAAATAGGTTGTGGGTCAATTTCCTAGTTTCACCCCCTTAAGCGAGAGATAGCAAAATATTAGTTTGACTTCTTTATCCTACAGAGTATATGAACCAAGTTCTTTTGTCTTAACCATTTCGTTACTAGCATATGAAGAGTCAAACAACAAAAATAATTACCACAACTCAAACAAAAATAAGATTGTCATATTTTAGTCATCAATACCACCTCTACACAACACACATTACCACCCTCACACTACACACTACCACCTCCACACCATATCCATACACCAAACTACCACCCCCACTGCACACACCATCACCTCCTCATCACATCCATACACCAAACCACCATCCCCACAACACACAAAACCGCCTCCACACCACACAACAACACCTCCACACAACACACCACAATACTATATGTCACATCCAGACACCATACCACCACCCCCACACGAAACAACTCCACATCACTCCACCAACTCCACACCAACCAAAGAGTGGGATTAGATTTTGAAAGCCCATGAGAAACACTAAAATCAAAATACAAATAAGAGAGAGCTCACCATGTCACATGAGCTTCTTAATTATGGAGTCCAATAACCATGAAATATAAACCGCTAAATATACTTTTATTCATTCATGAAATCAAAGGGCAAATCATTGTTATTCCACAACAACATACAACAAAATATGCACAAAACCCAAAGTTATGAATTATACCAACCCTCTTCCATTCTTACATGAAAATAAAATAAACATTAGCACCCGAAACAATATTGTTAACAAATGCTAAACCACCTTGAACCATTTTTCAAATTCTTACTAAAAAATTGAAATTTATGATAAATTCCCGATCCATATTCGTGATATGCACTGCACCTAAAACATTGATGTTAACAAATGCTAAACCATCCTGCAAGCACTCTTCAAATTTTCACTCAAAAATTAAAATTCATGATAAATTCTCAATCCATATTCACAATATACACAACACCTAAAACATTGAAGTTTATAAACACAAAAGTAGCTATCAACCATTTCTCAACGTCCCACTCAAATTTCAAAAGCTTTGATCAAATTTCAATCCATATTAATAAAATATAAAGCAGCTGTAAGATTACTGTTCAGACCTCCAACACCAAATTGCATGCATTTTTCAAAATCACATTCAAATATCACAAAACAAAGGAGGAAGAAGGAACAAAAATGTCAAAAACCTTTGAGGTGATAGGTATATACCAATAAAATAAAAACTAACATAGTAGAACCGATGCTACGTATGTATCAACCAAAGACCACAAACCGATCATACCGAAACCAGCTGAAATCATTAAGCACAAAGAAAAAATGGGGTTGCGGCCACTGAAAATAGAGAAAAAAGGATCTTCACCGGTGCTATGTATGTAAAAATATATATATAAAAAATTCTCCGTGCAAATCATACGACTAATAGAGCTATTCCACGAAAAAAAATATGAGAGAGGATACTGGAGGAAGCAAAAGCCGGCAAAAATCATAGACTGAGTGCTTGTGGGATGAGGCCGAGCGGGAGGGACAGCACAGGGGTAAAGCTGCCAAGTAATGCAGAAAAAGCAGAGTCGGGTGCAGAGCCGGGTGCACGGTGAGGCTTATCAGGCATGTTTAATTAAATGCGCCCGCACCGCCCCAACCAAACAACGCGAATTGCTGCAGCGAGCTACGCCGCAGAGATAAAACTGCGCCAAAGAGGCCCTTACTACTCAAGAAGATCTGGTAGAGAAGCTGATGGTGACACGCTCATTCAACATTTTTCTTGGTAATGTTTTCACTATGCAAGCAGTTCGCATGGTTCCTTGTATGAGCATTCATTATTTTAATATATGGTGGGCTTATGTAATGTCTATATTGAGATGGAAAATGATGCTGCTATCAAGTATAACTTCCAGGATACTCATTATCGGTGAGATATATTTTGCTAACAGGGATTTTGACTATTTTTAAAATATTTTTAGCCAGAGTGCTATATCCAGAATTTTGCATGGTACCGATCTCTTTCAACAATAACAACAACAAAACCTTTATCCCATTAAGCGGGGTCGGCTACAATCTCTTACAAAAATAGCTTTTTTCTTTTTCTTTTTCTTTTTGTTGATTTTAATGTGTTCGCCAAATCCATAAGACAATAAATCTGGCACGAAACAGAGTGGTAATGCATGGAAATAGAGAATCTTAACAATTTTCATTTAGTTTGTCTTTCTGGCTCAAGTATGTAGCAGTGACCTTTGACTGTGTTTTATTATTTTTGGAATATATATAGGGAAATCGGTATTTGACAGAAATCCAAATACCGAATATATATATATATAAAAGTAAATCGGTATTTGGCAAAAACCCAAATACCAATATTTCATGGGCAATGCTCCATGATGAGAGCCCGCATCATGTGCATTAATATTTGAGAACCCAGCGTCACTGAAGATCGAACCCGTGACCTGAGGAGACTTATAGTGACCCCCGCCAATCAACAGGACACGACTTGCGGCATGCGCGCACACACAATCACACAAACGCACGCGCGTGCGCGCACACACACACTGAGAGAGAGAGAGAGAGAGAGAGAGAGAGTTCTCACATTTGATATGACGCCCAGAAAATTTTAATTTTGTCATCTAATAAGATTTATTTAAACACAAAAGGGTCTTTTTATCGTATAAAATTAACTTAGCGAAACTATACATACTCCACTCTTAAAATCCTCATATATTTCCATTTACCAGTTATATTTAACATCGTAATAGTTTGATCAATATTGAGTACATTTTTCAGTCACATGAACATTTAACGCTGGAAATCATCAAATAGATGCTTGCATACACTAAACACAGCCATATAGATTATCGCAATTGTGTCTCATCTACACATCAACCTCCAACTGCAGGAGCTGTGAGTACTCATTAAATAATCTATCAAGTGATTCAATATTTGGCATGGAAAAATCAGAAGCAAAATCCAAATAAGGACCTTCAAACAAACCAGCCGTTTGATCAAATTCCTCTACATGATCTTCATGCGTCCATGATGCCCAATCCACATCATTAGTTCCACTGCTCGCATCTGATGTTCCCTTCTTACACTCTCCTATCGTGCTCTCACTTTTCTCCATCACTGACCAGCACGGCTTAAGCCTTGTAGGCTTGGGTGCATATATTTTGTTACATTCATCCGCATCATTGTTTTGTATGTTCTCAGCAAATTTGTTGTTGGTGCACTTTATTTTCTTATGATAGCTAGGTGCACCTGATCGTTTAGGTCTTGGTGTACATTCTCTTATGATGAAGCCTTGCTTCTTGAGTTTCTTACTGAGGTGGCTATTCCAGTAGTTCTTGATTTCATTATCTGTGCGACCGGGGAGGCGTCCTGCGATGAGGGACCAACGGTTTCCGAGGAGACAATGAAGACGAATTATGAGATCTTCTTCTTCCGGACCAATGTTTCCTCTCTTGATATCAGGTCGGAGATAGTTCATCCATCTAAGTCTGCAGCTCTTCCCGCAACGAAGCAGACCTATTCATGCAGTCTTAAGATTAGTACTATGTAAGATGATAGATGCACATTTTTTTTGGATTTAACTATATGTTAAGAAGTTGATTCAACATCAAGTGCCAGGTGGAAAATGAAAGTTTGACTTCAATGGTTTGAAGAAAAGTTGTTCAACAAGCAAGAACTGACATGAATTTACATTTTGTCTTCACTTTAGGTGCGTGAAAGAACCGTTGTCTGAAGAATCTGGCAATAGGTTCTTTGCATTTCATATCAATCACCAAATTAACTTTGATGAATTTCATTAATTAATAGTTTGATATTGAAATGCATAAAGCTTGATACTTCTTTATATAAGTTTTAGGAAGGAATTTCCTATGGGAATGATTTCCTTAAAGATTGCTGCATGTATTTAGTTATTTATGAATATTGAATGGTTATTACAAATTGACCGGTATTAGCAAATTTCATTTTAAGTAGACAAGAACTAAAGCAATACAATAAAATAGATAATCATAATTACTGCCTAGTAATTCTTTGTCGTAGTTCTGATTTGAAGGAAGTATATGTGAAAAAATGAAAAAAAAAATGTTAATCTAAATTGAATTTTTTTAAAAATTAAACTTGTTTGAATTAGTTAGTTTTTAAGGAAAAACCAATCAATTTAACATTAAACATACCAAATATCTAAAATAAAATAATCTGTTAATTACTCTTATGCAATTAAAAGTCACAATATAAAAACATATGCATACCTGCTTTCTTGGGAAGA
>NW_018229489.1:73078-73318 GCF_001263595.1 Phalaenopsis equestris | reverse complement strand
ATTTGCTTAAAACATTTAATTTGAAACACACAGAAGTTAAAATCACTTGATTTTTTTCTCCACTGTGGCTTATGAGTTAGAGAACGCACCATAAAAATTTCAAATGATTTGGTGATCGATTAATATTTTTAATTGATTTTTAAAAGTGACCATCAAATTTGAAACTTAAATGATTTTTGAAAATCAAAATATAACTCCAAAAATTATGAAACTTAGTTTTTTGAGTTCTCTGATATCAGG
>NW_018229489.1:54659-68311 GCF_001263595.1 Phalaenopsis equestris | reverse complement strand
TAGGACTCCCACTCAGTGTACACCCTACATGCTCATGTACGGGTCCGAGGCCGTACTACCACTAGAAGTCAAGACGCCATCTCTCAGAGTCGCTACCGCCAATCAACTCACAATAGAAGAAAGTGCAAAAATTAGACTTGATGAGTTGGGGGCAAACCCCACACCAAAAATAGCGCCGACATCAAGGGACAAATTTTAGCAAATTTTCTCACTACACACCCTTAACGAATTACCAGATGAACAAGTATTACAAATGGAATTCTCCAGTGCATAACACTGGGAGAATAACAGTGGGAGATGTACTTTGATGGAGCTTTGCCAGCCAAAAAAGACAAAGGATCAGACACTGTTATACCTGGCAAAACAGGGATTGGTTTGATCTTTGTCATGCCAGATAAGGGTATGCTGAGGTTCTCATACCACCTAACAGAGACATGTTCCAACAATGAAGCAAAGTATGAAGCCTTAATCACCAGATTGGAATTAGCAATATCAATGGATATAATGGATATTGTTATCTATGGCGACTTACAACTCGTCATCCAAAAAGTTATCGGACAATACAACATTTTAAAACAAAGGTTAGCAGAATACCACCAGTAACAATGAAGTTGTTCGAGCAGATTCCCAATGTAAATTTCTACCGGGAAGATAATGCCCATGTTGATTCTCTAGCAAAACTTGTTGAGAGGCTGGCATGTCCCCCGAAGGATTCCATTGACATTATAGTACAAGGAAGGCACGTTTTATCTCTCATCGACCTTGAAACCCTACACAAGCTCGTGAAAGAAGAAGAAACAATGATTGTGGTTACAAACATCAATGAATATTGGTACAAGCCATTAATAGAATATTTACATACTGGAAAGCTACTAGAGGACAAGTCTGAGGCACATCACAATACAAAAAGGGCTATGTCTTATGCTCTAGTGGGTGACGTCCCTTACAGAAGATCGTTCAATCATATGTGGCTACGATGTTTGAACAAAGTCGAGGCACAAAATATTGTTAAAGAAGTACATGTCGGATTGTGTGGCGAGGGCCAAATATGAAAATAAAGATCAATAAACTTGGATATTATTGGCCAGCAATGATGTCTGACTGCATGGATACAGCCAAAAGCAGTCACCAGTGCCAAGTTTATGGGGAGGTCTTGCACCAGCCTCCGAATGTGCTACACCCAACCGTTGTGTCATGGTCATTCGAGTGTTGGGGCACTGACATAATAGGTCCGATAGACTCTCCATCCTCTAAAGGACACAGATTTATACTTGCCACTACAGATTACTTTTCCAAATAGGCAGATGCAGTGCCATTATGAGAGGTTACATCATAGCACATCTTTTAATATTTCAAAAAGCTAAGTCATCCATTATTTTGGAGTTCCACGCAGAATAATCTCCGACAGAATAATCTCCGGCAGAATAATCTCCGACAATGGGATAGCCTTTAAAAGCACAAAAATCAACAATTTCATCAAACGACATGGGATAGACTGGAGGTACTCTGCAATTTACTATCCTAGGGCAAATGGCTTAGCCTAAACCTTCAACAAGACACTAGTATAGATTTTGAAGAAAGCACTGGATGAAAAAGAGATTTGCATAATAGATTGCTAGAAGCTTTGTGGGCCTATAAGACAATGGTTAGGACTCCCACTTAGTGTACACCCTACATGCTCGTGTACGGCTCCGAGGCCGTACTACCACTAGAAGTCAAGATGCCATCTCTTAGAGTCGCTGTCGCCAATCAGCTCACAATAGAAGAAAGTGCAAAAATTAGACTTGAAGAGTTCTAAAGTCTCGAAGGAAAATGACTAGAATCGCAACAACATTTAGAGCGTTACCAAGCAAAGATGGTACAATCTCATGACAAATTGGTTCACCCAAGGACATTCAAAATTGGTGATCTCGTACTTATGATCAAAATGCCTATTCTTGCACGCCACAAGATAGGTGGAAAATTTGAGCAAACTTGGGCGAGACCATTTGCCATAGAAAAGGTCTACGTAGGAGGAGTCTACCAACTGGTGAATTTTCGAGGCGAGAGATTGTCTACGTAGGAGGAGTCTACCAGCTGGTGAATTTTTGAGGCGAGAGATCTTTGTGAGGCGAGAGATCCATGTTGCCGATCAACGAATGATACTTGAAAACATACTATGCAACTTGACATTGCTTGAATTGAAATTTTGATTGTTCTGGAGTTATTTATTTGTCCAGATGTCTATGACCGGGTCCAAAACTTTTTGCAATAAAATTAACCTCAATAAAATGAAAACTTTTGAATTTACATACTTCAATTTTCTCTTCTCTACCTTTAAAAGTTTGATATTTCACTGAATTAAACAAAAATTATATACACATAAATAAATGATCTTCTCACCAATATAACATAAATTTTTTTTAATAAACACTTTATTTAGTTCTTGTTCCCATTAAATTTTAGTGCACTGATGTTTGACCTATCGTTTGCAAAAAAATTGTCAGGAAAGAAGCTAATTTTTGCTTTTAAAGATGGATGGAACCTCTCACTTAATGAGGAAAGGGCATCGCAGGGTGGCACCATAGACTTCGACATGGACTATGAGGGTCCCCTAATGGATGTGGTTGACCGTCAGGAGAAATAAGGACTACCATCACTGATAAAGATCAGCACCAGGTAAAATTTCTCACTAAAGGGAAAAAATGTGATAATACAACAAGATCCTATGGAGGGGACTAGTCACCTGCCATCTATGAATCGAGCCGGATTAACTCTTGGTGCAAGAAGGCGAGCCGCGTGGCATGCCAAGGTGGAAAGCACAGTGAATGGGAGCTCGCCGCATATGAGTTCAGAGCCGCTATAAGCTGAGGTGGTGTTGTGTGGATAAATAGAAAAATATGGATTCTATGAATTATTTTAAATACATAAACTTCAAAAATCCATATTTTTTTCAAGAAAAATCATAAAAATAAAAGAAAAATATCCCCTTGCTCAGGGAACATAGTACAATATTATGGAATAAAATAAAAATTATTTGTTAAACATAAGATTTTTAATGTATTAAATCCCCTCTATGGTATTTTAATTTTCCATGACTAAAGAAGGCTCACCATGACTTGAAATTTTTAGGGTTCATTCCTCATCACAGAAGGAATGTCCTCTGATTTTTCCATGGTTAGAGAGCATCTCTATGCTTTTAGGCCAAATTTTTCTGTTAGGGTGACTATTTTGGCTTATTTATAATTATATAATTGCTTATTTTAATTATATAATTCAAAATATTAATTGAAAAATTATGAAAATAATTTTTAGTAGGTTTCCTGTAGTCATAGAGATTATGAAAATAATTTTAGTAGGTTTCCTATAGTCATAGACTTCCTGTAGTCATAGAGGTTTAGGAAAAATATCATGATATTTTGAATTACCTTATGAATTTCTATATTTAATTAAATGAAAATATATTATATTAATTTACGTAAATTACATACTTATCAAAAAAGTGACAAAATCAATCCCACATTGTTCATAAAAATTATGTCTATTCACTACAAAAATTTGAAAATTATTTGGCTAAGTTTAAGCACTAAAGTTGATTTTCAAAGAAACCTTATATTTTTGTACAAAAATAATTATAATAAACAAATACACTTGGAAAAATTATGGAAAGTGCTTTTCTAAGTTCTTTATGATCTGGGGCACTTAGAAAAAATAAAAGTTGTTTTTGGTAAAATACTGATTTTTAGCCATTTTTTAAATTTAAAATAATTAAAATAATTAAAAATTCCAAAAATACCAAAATATTTCATAATGTGCCTAATTGTTCTCTGATCACTTGGGACTCATTAAAATATTTTTCCGAATTTTTCCTAAGTTAAAAACAAATTTTTTTGAGGCTTAAAAGTGCATTTTTCTCATTTTTCCCATTAAAATAATTATAATAAATTAATTCAAAAAGTCATGAAATTATGTCTAAGTATTTCTCTAACCTAAGGAAACCTCTAGTAACTTTCTCATGAATAAAAACTTTATTTTGGAAAATTAAACACATTAATTTCTAAAATTCCTATTTTCTAAATTTAAATAAATAATTAAATTAGATTTTGAGAGGTCCACATATTCTCCTCTAAACATTATAGTTACCTCATGGATATGAAACTCTAAACCCTCAAAGTCATTTGAGTTCTATTTGAAGAGTTATGAGGTGAAGTGCCCTAAGGGCAAAGTGGTAATTTCAGACATGGTTGCCTTAATCAATATTTAGGGTTAACCAAGGGAAAATGAGCAACTTTGATCTTAATAAACATGCTTGGATGATTGAAATACAATGAGATTAAAAGGAAGAAACTCACTCACCACCCTTGTACAACTTCAACAAAATCATAATCCTCCTAAACTTCATGACTTGGAAGTTAATAATGATCAAATGATTCTTAAGTGATTGGCTTAAGCTAGGACGATGATAATTTACTTTACTTAAGCCCAATGTTGAGAATGATTTGACCGTTTGATAAGAATACATATCACTGAAATCAAAATTTTATAATTACCTTTTCAATTATCATGATTGTTAAAGGTTTAATAGTGACCTAGGCTCAATGTCTAAATTCAATTGATCGTATTTAGAAGATAACATAATTGGTGATTAACATCTTTAAACACTACAAGCCTGACCTTAATTGTGGGCACCATAATCTTAAATAACCTAGTATTGTCTTAGGGGCACCCACTCACATAACTTTTAAATGAAACATCAATTGACTAATCGAGTATCCTATCCATGGGATAATTAAACTGTCAAGTTTCACTGCGCAACGGGGTAGTCACACTCTAGCCTCAGATGACTAATGAAACAATATGATAAGTCCAAAATGAACTCGGAACATATGAACTCGGAACCTCGGAACATTTCAAGAAATCTTCAAAGTGATCTAAGGTCATGCCTCAAGTATTTTGAAATCTATTGGACAATCTAAAGGGAAAATTGGACTTGCCATATTTTGTTCTAAAATCATCTACTAGGATTTTCCAAGATCCGACAAAATCATAGCCTGGGGTTTGGTAGCCAAACCTTCATCTACTCTTTTACTCATGCAATTTAAGTTCCTTGCAATATTATATACATACCTTGCAAGTATTCACCTTTCAGGTGATGGAACAAGAGGACTCGCCAGGTACGCTTTACAGTTTACAGTACCATCTTTTCTTATACTTTCCACTCTATATTTGTATGCTTATAAAAATTTCATGATAAACAACGATGACACCATGCATGAAAACCAAAACTACTAGGATAACCAAAAAACCAAAACCAAAACTAAAATCAACCAAGATAAAAAAACAAAAAAAAATACCAACCCCCCCGCCACAACATTCAAAATATAAAACAACTCAAAATTTAATCACAAACATCACAAAACAATAATTGCAACCAAATTCAGATGTCTCTATTGGATGATCGATAATCCCTCGAAGGAGGTAACCTATGGTTGCTAGCGAGACTTCCCACGGTCTAAATGAAAGTATGGAACTCATTGAGTTGAGTTTAGTAAATTCATTTGGACTAATTGAATCCAATATAAAAAAGTGGTACTGGAATGAGGGAACTGTAAGATCCTAATCGGTGTTGCTCTAATTAACTTTAATATGCCCCATGCCCCATAATATTATGCCCCATAATATTTAAATGACTATAACCATAAGGACATCTGATTTGATATTATAACTTGACACATTAGAAAACTTAAACTCGTCATGGTGAGGAACTTGGAGCTAACATTGTGTGTAGCACAACCATCTCCAATAACAAGATGATCTACAATGACACATCTTTTCTTAGAATTAAACAACAAGCCATAGGATTTCGAGATTGTTTGCTTATGCAACATAAATCCTCACCTTATCTTTACACTCACCTTATCTTTAGGCCTTTGCATAATCATGTTGTGCAATATAAGACCTAACTCATCTTAAAATTTTGAGGTTGTCGTTTATCACGACCTAAACCCTCACGTCTTCTAGGCTATTTGTGTGATGGTTTCACACAAATGTAAGCCCTAAATTAATAAAATTGACAGGATGAAACATTTAAATATTTCTCCTCTAAACTAAAACAAAACCATCGGGTATCATGGGAAGTCATCGAGGTTCTACTTCGGATCGATGACATCCCATAGTTCTTCCTCCTTTAGACTCTACAACAAAATGTTCTGAATTAAGCCATTCTCCTTTCACACCTCTTGGTCAGATCTTGTTATAAATTTCTATCCTTTTGACCTCTTTGAAGATAATATTCCCTGATTTTTATCGAGAGTTTTCTTAGGTGACTTCGGTTATCTATGATGTAATTAACTATAGGGGCTTGCCCTTATAGGAGGCTTTTCTGATCACAGCTTAATATAAACCCTATTTAATTCTTCATATTAAATAGGAGAACTTGTAGGTAAATAAAAATGGTTTTGCAGACCAAACAGACATCCTATATTTCTTAATTTATTTGATCAAGCCTCACTCTCAAGACGGAATCAGTTTGATTTCATATTTTTCTAAACTTATATATATATAAATTAAATGCCTTTCCGAAGCGGGCAATGGGATTTCGATTCCGGTGAGCGACTGCTTCCAACGGGCAACTCCACACACCCAAAATAGTGCCGATAATCATTAGGAGCATAATTCAAATAGATATTTTGGAATTTATAATGCTTGATAAGTTTCTGGATATATGAGGTACATTTTATGACCACCCCTTTCACCACAAGCTGCTTCTCATCATATTTAGCTTGGTTTCTAGACATCCAAAGAAACCAGGCCACAATGCCTAGAATAACAGATAACTTGTTACTACCAATCAAACCAGCAAAGTGTAAATTTGTCCCATCTCAGTCTAAATTAGTCCAACTTTAACTGATCCAAGAGGCCATACCAAACTTATTGAGAGAAAGGACATTGAAAAAATAGATGGTCTAAAAACTCCTCATAAGCATTACAGAGGCAGCAACAGAAAGGTCCTTGATACACCAAAATAATATAATGTTTAAGCATATATTTTATTCTTATTTTTGGTGATATTGCACTTTAAAAAAGGATATTTTTCATGTTTTTGTTGCAAGTATATTATTTTTAGGCATTTGGAGCAAAAATGGCAAAAATGTCAAAATTTGGAGCCAAAACAGCAAATTTTGGGATTCTGGCGCATGATGTGCCGTTTGATAGAGACTTGGTGCATGATGAGCTAGAACTGGCGTATGACGCTCCAGAGATGACCTTTTGTGGATTAAGGTGGTTTGAAGCAAATTTTGAGGGAATTTTCAAATGGACACTTGTTCTACACACCTATTGTAGTAATTCAATGCATTTAGATACTTTTGAAGGTTCTTTGATGAAGGGATATGTCTCTTGCATCAAATGACACATCTTTTGAATTTAAGAGAGTTGAATTTTGAAGAGAATTTTGGAGAGAATTTTGAATTCATTTTGAATTGAGGTAGCCCCTAATAAAAGAAGAGGACTTTAAAGACTTCAAGGAGAAGAGGGTGGACAAAAATGACAAGGGGAAAGACAAGGAGAGAAGAAGAGAAGATTTTCTTCTAGGGTTGTAAGAAGAGAGGGAAGGTGAGAGATTTTTTCTTCATTACACTTCTAAGAGAGAAATTAGTGTGCTTAGAAAGAGAGAAAGGCTTAGAGAGAACTTCTAAGGATTTGCTTAGGAAGGATTGTGAGATAAGTTGTGGTTTTTATTTCTTTTATTTTGTAAACTTATTTTTATATATGAAATTTGTGTTTTGTTGTATCCTTCTCACAAATTCTGAGTAGTCTTCTTTATCCTTCTCCCTACTTTGAGATATGGTTTTCTGAATAATTGATTTTTCTATAGTTTTAAATGTTAATAATTTGTGATGATTTGAACTCTGATCTTCATTTACTTTTCGATCTGGACAATTGAAATATTAAAGCATGTTGAGAAACATATGTCCTGGAAAGGGCTATGATGAAACCGGTTATGATGTCTACAACAAGGAGAGAGTCACATTTGATTTCATGGGAGAGTATGTCATCCATGGAATTGAGTGAAAACAAATAGGTCAATATACTTTATTGGATGTAGAATTAGAGATTTTAAGGTGACAGATTAAAATCCCCAATTTGATTCAGTTGATTGGAGACTAATGTGAGATTTTTAGCCAATTGTTAGCCCTCAGGGGAGGGAGTAGTGGGAGATTTGGAGTGGCAGCCGATATCCTCCCAACCAAATCATGGAATGAGAGACCAAACTCTGAATTAGTCAATGTTCTTTATAGCACTCAAAAGGGGGTAAAGAATAGGATTGCTCCTATTTGGAACCAAACATTTTTTATATAATTTTTTTTAAATGATTTTAATTTCCTCACAATCCCTATACTCATTGTAAATGGCAATGATGCTTTCTTAAATTTTAGTTTTAATTTCCTCACAATCCATATACTCATTGTAAATGGCAAGGATGCTTTCTTAAATTTTAACCTTTTGTCAATAAAAACTTGGTTTAGTTTTTGTAATTTAACTTTTAAAAGTTTAGTTTTTAGTTAGTTAACTTTGACTTTCAACTACATTTTAAATAGCATTCACTTTAGTAGTCAATATTCGAATTTCACACTTTACTATTATTTTTGTATTTTTAAGTTATAAAATAATTTAAGAATTTACTTATAGGTTTTTCCAACTTTCCTGTCGGATCGATATCGAAGACTCCATTAGAGCCATTTATTACTTGAGCGATACATATACTTACATTGATTTTAAAGGAGATTTGGCAGTCTAAAAAGAGTTTTAAAGATAAAATATTTTCATAAAAAGTATTTTTTTGGGGTTATGTTGCATATTTGTTATTAGATCTGCCGTGTGTATTTTTTAATATTAAAAAATATTTACAAAATTTACAAACTAAATCTACCTGCATAAAGTTTCTGGCGCCGTTGCCGGGGAAGTAACGGAAACTATTAGTAAGTATTTTATTTTATTTTCAAAAATATTAAAAAAAAGTGATTGTTTATAGTTTAGTTTTGAACATTTTCTTATTTAAGTGTGTTTGCTAATTTTTATTTACTTGCTTTGTATGTTTATGCGTAGTGTAAGTTCTAAAAATTTAGTACCTTACGATTCTAAATTAGAGAGAACTATTAGAAAAATTTGAGAACAACAAAAAGAAATAGATCAATTTAGCAAAATGACTTGCAATTTTTGTAATGATGGAAATAAAATGAACATCATCAGAGATCTTTAAGAGATTATGCTAATCCTACAAAAGATGAAATTCATTTGAGCATATAGAACCCTGCTATAGCTGCTAATTCATTTGAGCTTAAACCTGCTATTATCGAAATGGTACAAAACAATCAATTTGGAGGAATACCAAATGAAGATCTTAATTTACACATTGCTAGTTTTCTAGAATTGTGTGCTATATTTAAATATGATGGAGTGTCAACTGATGTTGTCAGGCTTACACTTTTTCCTTTTTCACTAAGGGATAAAGTTAAGATGTGGTCAAACTCATTTAACAACAGGATCTATCAGAATATGGGGAGATTTGTCACAAAAAGTTTTATCAAAATATTTCTCACCTTCAAAAACTGCTAAGCTTAGAAATGATATCACATCTTTTTTCAGTTTGAAGAGGAATCAATTTATGAAGCCTGAGAAAGATTTAAAGATCTCCTTAGAAAGTGTCCACACCATGCATTGTCAGATTGGTTAACAATTCAAACTTTTTATAATGGGTTGGTTGGCTCTTAGATCGATAATTTACGCTACTGCTGGTGGATCATTAATGTCAAAACCATTCGATGAAGCATATTCATTAATTGAAGAGATGACTACTACTAATTTTTAATGGCCCTTTGAAAGGGTAAATAAAAAGGGGAGCTAGTCATTATGATTTGGATGCAATATCTATGTTAGCTACCTAAATAGCTGATATATCAAAGATGATAGATCAATATGAAATAAATTATCTCGGATAACACCTGTGCTTAAGGAAAAATCATTAGAACAAATGATAGAATTCTAGTCTTCTTATGAGACTTTAAATGCAATAAACAACTATCTTAATAATCCTTAAGCCAATTATTATAATCCTAGTTGGAAGAATCTTCCAAACTTTAGTTGGAGTAACAATAATTCTAATGCTGCAAATCTGCAATGGGGAAACAATAATGTGAACTCATTGGGAAACTCCAACAATCAAGGGAATTAAGCTTATAAACCTTATTACCCTTAGGGTTTTATAATTTGCAGAGCAGGAGAAAAAGTTATCAATGGAAGAATTGATATTACAAATGGGAAGTCAATTACAAAGTCAAGGATCAGCAATTAGAAACATGGAAAATCAATTGGGATGTATTACTACCGCACTTAGCAATAGATCTCCAAGAACATTGCCTAGTAATGTTGAAGTAAATCCGAAAGATCAGAAAAAAGAGCAAATTAAAGCTATTCAACTAAAAAATGGAAAAGAATTAGCAAATAGAGTTCAACAAGATGTTGAAATTGAAAAAAGATGAGGTGGAAAATGAAAAATCTAGAAAGGATTTTCATTTTGAAGCAAAAATCATATTAAACCAATGAAAATCTCTGTAGAAAGACCACAACCTCCATTTCCTTAGAGATTGAGACAGAAAAATAGAGACAATCAATTTTTGAATTTTTTGGAAATCTTGAGGAAATTAACGATAAACATTCCAATTGTTAAAGCTTTGGAACAAATATACTGAATAAGAAAAGGAAGTTAGTAGATAATGACACTGTTGCACTCAGTGAAGAGTGTAGCACTATAATTTAGAAAAGCTTCATGAAAAACTTAAAGATCTTGGAAGTTTTACAATTCCTTGCACTATTGGCAAAACTTAAAGATCTTGGAAGTTTTACAATTCTTTGCACTATTGGTGAACGATTTTATGAAAAACCTTTACGTGATTTAAGAGTCAGTATTAATCTTATGCCGTTATCAATTTTCAAAAGGTTGGGCTTAGGAGATATTTTACCTATTATTGTAACTCTTCGGTTAGTTGATCGTTTGATTACCTATCCTAAAGGAGTTATAGAAGATGTTTTAGTAAAAGTTGATAAATTTATCTTTTCTATGGACTCTATTGTATTAGATGTGGAGGAAGATAAAGAAATTTCTATCATTTTAGAAAGACAATTCCTAGAAATTTTATCATTTTAGAAAGACAATTCCTAGCAATTTGAAGAGCTTTGATGGATGTGCAGAAAGGAGAACTAACTACGAGAGTTAGTGATTAAGAGGTTACATTTAATATTACAAAATCAATGAGATACCTTGCAAAATAACTAGAAATTGAATGCTTCAGAATGTATATTAACAAATATTTAAGCCATGAATATTTTAAGAAGACTTTTGAAAGAGAATTTGAATGGAATATACTGAATATAAAGATGAGGATAAAGTTTACGATGAATCTATGGAAGTGAGTAAAGAGGATTTGGATTATGTTCAGGAAAAATTTGAAATGTTAGATCCTATAGAAAGTAATACAAAATTGATTTCATCTATTAAGAAACCTCTTGAACTAGAACTGAAAACACTTCCTACACATTTGAAGTATGTATTCTTAGGAGATTTAGTTACATTACATGTTATAGTATCATCAGAATTAATTGATAAGCAAGAAACTTTGAAAAAATATAAGAAAGCCTTTAGACAGACATTAGCTGATATTAAAGGAATCAATCCTTCAATTTTTATGCATAAAATTTTATTAAAAAATCAACATGAACCAAGAGCTGATCCTCAAAAGAGATTAAATCCTATGATGAAAAAAGTTGTGCAGAAAGAAATTTTAAAATGGTTAGTTGCTGGAATAATATATTCTATTTTAGACAGTGCTTAGGTATGTCCAATTCACTGTGTTCCACAGAAATGAGGTGTGAATGTAGTGACAAATGAGCATAACAAATTAATATCAACAAGATAAGTCACTAGTTGGAGAAGCTGCATAGATTAAAGAAAATTAAATTGTACCACCGCGAAGGATCATTTTCTTTTACTCTTTTGGACCAGATGTTAAATAGATTCGTTGGGCATAAATATTTTTATTTTCTAGCTGGATATATCAGTTATCATCGAATACATATTGCTCCAAAGAATCAAGAGAAAATAACACTTACGAGCCTTATGGAACTTTAGCTTTTCGACGAATGCCCTTTAGATTATGTAATGCACTTGCAACATTTCAAAGATGTATGACGTCAATTTTTAGTGATTTGATTGAAAAAGTGATTGAAGTCTTTATGGACAATTTTTTTATATTTGGAACTTCATTTGAAATATGTCTAAATCATTTAGGAAAAGTTTCATAATGTTGTGAAAAAATTAATCTCGTATTGAACTGAGAAAAATATCAATTCATGGTTGTAGGAGGAATTGTGCCTGAACATAAATTATTAAAAAAAGGCATGGAAGTAGATCCTGCAAAAATACAGGTTAAATCAAACCTATCTCCACCTACTACAGTAAGAGAAGTTAGGAGCTTTTTAAGACATGTTAGATTTTACAGGAGATATATTAAAGACTTTTCAAAAATTATTAAACCTTTATGCTAAATTCTGAAAAAACATACAAAATTTGACTTTAATCAAGATTGCCTTAAAGCCTTTGAATCTTTAAATGAGAAATTGATCACTGCCCTTATAATTGTTTCACCTGATTGGGAGAAACCTTTTGAATTAATGTAAGATGCTAGTGATTATGCTATTGGAGCTGTTTTTGGGTAGAGATATGATATGAATTTTAAAGTCATATGCTATTAGTAAGATTCTTAATGATGCTCAGATTAATTACACCACCACTGAAAGAGAGTGACTAGCCATTGTGTATGCTTTTGATAAGTTTAAATCATATCTGATTGGAGCTAAATGTGTTGTGCATATTTACCATTAAACTATTAAATATTTGATACAAAAGGAGGCTAAGCCAAGATTAATTTGATGGGTACTTCTTATGTAAGAGTTTGATTTTGTAATAGTTAATTAAAATAATAGTTAATCAAAAATGGACTGATAATCAAATTGTTGATCATCTATCTAGGCTTGAACAGGAAGAAATACTTGATTTGGAAAAACAATTAATGAAACTTTTCCTAATGAACAACTTTATGCAGTGGAAGGATGAGAAATACCTTGGTATGCTGAAATTGAAAATTATATTGTTAGTGGTATTTTACCATATGGACTGACAAAATAGCAGAAAATGAAATTCATTCATGATGCAAAATCTTATTTTTGGGAAGATCCTTATTTATATAAAAAATGGAAATATTTGCAAAGATTTGGTGATAAGACGATGTGTACCTTATGAAGAAATTCAGGAAATTATCCAAAAATGTCATGACTCTGAATTTGGAGGTCATTTTGGGAATGATAGAACTATTCATAAAAGTTTGCAATCTGAAATTTATTGGCCTAATATAAATATATACATATATATGTATGTATGTATATATATATATATAAACATGTGATCGGTGTCAGAGAGTAGGTAATATTTCAAAAATAAATGAAATGCATCTAAATTTTAATTTGAAAATTTAAATTTTTGATGCATGGGGATTGAATTTTATGGGACCATTTATATTTTCATTGAGAAAAATAATATATATATATATATATATATA
>NW_018229489.1:47691-53898 GCF_001263595.1 Phalaenopsis equestris | reverse complement strand
AAGATAATAGAAAGAGAATTTAAGCATGTACATGAAGTTTTATTATATAATACAAGTTTGAAATTATTTCATGAAAAATTGAAGTCTAGGTGGAAAGGGACATTCAGAGTTATAAAATTTTATCCCTATGGAATAGTTAATATTGAAGACCCTAGGACTAGAAGAATATTTAAAGTGAATGGGCATAGATTGAAACCATATTGTATTGTTGTTTAGTTTGATATTTAAAGTGAATGGGCATGGATTGAAACCATATTGTATTATTGTTTAGTTTGCTTTTGAGTTTTTGTTCAAAGTATTTTACTTATATTTATATGTATGTCTTTATATAGTCCATGTATTTTCAAAAATATTTAAAAACATCTTCATTTACCTAATTTTATTTTAAAATTGAGAATTTATTGGATTGAAATTGAAAAAGAATTTATTGGATCGAAATTGAAATAGTATTGTTTTTGGAACTGACGCATGATGCGCTGAATTCCAAAGAGCTGGCGCATGGTGCATCACATCAATGAAAATGAATTAAGCATTTCAGAAGGTGGTTTCTTCTCCTTAAAACTCCTAGAAATCAAATCTTAAGTCTATTTTTAGAGGGAAAACGAGGGAAAAACCACTAGATTTCAAATCCAATGGCTTCCCACACTAAAAATACTATGAGATTTGGAACTTTCAACCGGAGAAAGTTCATCAATTTTGATGCACAAAAATTACATGATCGTTTTCTAGTGAAGAACAGGCTAATCAAAGAAACGGGATTTGTGAATCAATGATTCAACACAACGAATACTCGAGTGGAAAAGCTTATTGCGCAAAGCACTGGGAAGTGCTTTGCTACACTACTGTCACTATAGTCGTTGCTGTGGTAAAAGTGTTTTATGCCAATATTCATGGGATCAACCAAGGAACAGTCTATGTGCAAGGCAAGCTTGTGTAGTTCAATCCTTCAAGAATAAATGATATGTTTATGATTAAGAATGTGCCTATCTGCCATTATGTGAATTTTACCTAATTTTACCCCTACGAGAGACAATATGAATGAGCTCTACCGATACCTTACGGATGAAGATGCAAATTAGGAGGCCAGAGATGATGAGAATGTAAGTTTTTCTTCATCATTTTAAATCCTGATTATAAGGCATGGCACTTCGTCATTGCATCAAAATTACTGCCCACCATGAAGATCAATAAGGTAAATAAGGAGAGTGCTATTTTAAATTATTGTATTCAAACCGGAAAACATGTTGATATTGCAGCCATAATTGTAAAATTGGTTTTTGGTTTGATTGTGAATGGATCTAACTTGGACATTCATCTACTATTTTTCTGCCATTTTTCTACTATGCAGTTCAATCGCAAGTACCTTATGAAAGTTAGGAAAAAATGCTTCTTCCTTGGAAGGTATGAAAGTTAGGAAAAAGTGCTTCTTCCTTGGAAGGCGATGGATCTTGAAGTCTATTGCAACTGTATTGGAATGGGAGATGAAAATGATATGAATGTGTTGATGGATCAAAGATCTCAGAATTCATCACCTATTCAACCCTCCTACAATTCAAATGCACTTTTGAATAGAATCAAGTAAATAGAGAAAGAGGTGCAGAATCTTATGCATTTGATTGGTAATATTTCTGAAATGCTAGATCAGGTTGGATCATCTGGATTGGAGACTAAAGAAACATTTTGAACATACTGGGCATATTGGGCCATATTGGAGATGGTTTGGTACATATGTTCAAGAAACATTCTTGGATTGGAGAGGATTCAACTGATGATTTTCCATATTGACCCTTCCACAACCTGTATGTGCACTGCTAATAATTGGGAGATATACAAGAGGACGAGAGTGAAGAAGATGTTTAAACTTAATTTATGCACAGAACGTTTTGTTTAGTACTGCTTGTTTTATTTAGTTGAGTTGGAATGCATTTCCTTTCTATTAATGCACTATCTATATTTATTCTTTGTATTTTGATGTTTAAATTTCAGTGTTAGGATGCTGGTTTGCTTTAGAACATTGAATTTGATGTTTGTTAGCTTGAAAACAGTTAGTTTGTAATAACGTGAATTTTATATATAAATTTGAATTTTGTGTTGTTTATGAAATTATGGTGTTAGAATGATGTTTATATATGCTTAAAAATGTTCATTTAAGTTAATTAGAGGTTGACGTAAAGCGGTACGGAGCACATTTCCAAAATGAAATCTGGTGAATTTAAGCTCTAGCGCATGATGTGCCAATTTACAGAGCGTTGGCGCATGAAATACCAGATTTTGCGCTTGATGCGTCAAAGACCCAAACACGCCATATCACCTAAAAAATCATAAAATTGCAGGGCCAAGATCGATGTTCACAGCTTGGGTCATCTTTTACCTCTAAACCTTGACCTATGGCTTCTTATTGAGGACGGTAGAGAAGATTTTAGAGGCCAAAAATCATAGATTTCATCTTCTCTTGGTAAGAGCTTCACTTGAACTCAGAAATTTGTTTTATTCACCATGGATTTTTCCTACATTATGAGTGATCTGAAATTTGAGATTTTTTATGAAAAATTTTGAAGAAAACTCATGGTGAAAAAGTTTCTTACAAAATAATCTTGCCTGAAGAGTTAGATTTTTGAGTTAGTAATTTATTTAAAATTTATTTATATTTTCATAGATTTTCCAATGGCTCCCCGAGTTAAGAGAGGTATGCCATCCGAGGATTTTGGTTCACAAAGATTCATTAACTTCAAGGCCTAACATAGTTATAATACTTAAATGGAGACAAAAATATTGATCTAAGAATGAGCATTTGCAAACCCGAGTGGTGAGATCGAAAGGTTGATCCTTGCTAGAAATTGGGAAAGATTTTGGTACTTCACTACAGTAGCAATTGTCCCCATGCTTCGAGAGTTCTACGCTAACTTGAGGTTCACTGCTGGTGACCATATACTAGTTAGAGGTAAATAAGTTGAATTTACTGCTGATCAGATTAATGTTTTTTATGGGCTGAGAAATGTATTTCATGATGAGTATGTTGCATTTGTGGTGACTGATTCATCACTGTATGAAGTGCTTGCCTTTTTGACAGATGGAAGAGGAGAGAGCAAGATTAAGAATAATATGATACTTAACTACCCCGCTTCCATGTTGACTAGCCAGTCAAAGGTATGCATCACTTTATTTTACTAGGTTATTGCCTATGAATCATCTTAGTGATGTTAAGAAAGATAGAGCGATGTTAAATTATTGTATTTAGGACATAAAAGTAATAGATGTTTGTGCACTTATAATTCATCATGCTTGAAATATTGCTGGTAGCTCTATAACTAGTGTTTCGGGATACCTTGCTCTGATTTTCACTTTATGTGAACAATTAGGAGTAGATTCCCATTTAAATGAAGAAAGATTACAACCATGGAATCTTATTAGGAAGCATATGATTCAGAGAATTGAGTCATTTGTTGAATCTAGAGGTGGAAGAAGGGATAGACCCTCTACATCACATGCAGGGGCATCGTTGTAGGGGCATCTACTTCTTTTGCCCTGTATCATTAAAAAACATTATAGACCAACTCATGATTCAAAAAATGAACATAATTAATATTCAGGGTCAATTGGGTGAACATAATTAATAGATATTGGAGCAAGATATGCTTATAATGATGATTATCAGTAGAGGAGAGTTTAGCTTGATATTGATTTTGATAATGCTCTGGTGAGACATCTTAGGGGAGACCCCAATGTGGAATTTCCTCCTTACCCTAGTTTCTTTCCCTGTGCTCCAATTTGGGATGAAGATGAGGAGGAAGAAGAAGAAAAAGATGATGATGATGATGAGGAAGGAGATGAAGATTGATAGTTTGTTTTTATGTTTGTTATTTGTGATTGTGATGCATTGTATTTTCATTTAAGAACTGTTGTAGTAAAAACTTTCATGTTGTGTTGTGGACATAATTGTAATAGTAACGGTAGGCTTTTACTTTTTCTGCATTTTTAGTATTTTCAATTTTTTTTTAGTTTTAGTATTTCTGGTCTCAACAAGTTCTTTAGAATATATTATGTTTCATTTAATGCTTTAAAGCATATATGTTTTTAAAGTTAGTACCAACAGTTTACCAGAGCCTAGTTTCATAATCAGAAATCCTCTATAGGTTAGTTTTTATTTTCATACATTTACTGTTTTCTTTCACCTACTAAAATTTTGTACTAAAACATTTTTTAAATTACTTTAAAAATTAATTTTGAGGGGGAAGAAAATTTTCTTTTGAAAAGAAGTAAACTAAATTTTATTTGTCTTCAACTTACTAAATTTTTAAAATAATTTAACATAACCAGGGAATATTAAGATTTATCTTTAAATTACTATACTTATGTTTATAAATATAGTGGTAAATTTTGGTAAAATGTTTTTAATAATGAAGGTCAATTCTAATGTTAAAGATATTTGGTAAGATGGGATAAGACTATTCAACTCTATTTAAAGTAAAGGAAATTGTATTTTTAATGTATTAAGAACTTTAGAGTTTCATGTAAGAAGAAAAGAATGAGGCTTTATGAAAAATCATAAACTAATATGAATTTCAAAAGTGAAGAAAGGTATAGAGTTTTAACTTTAAGAAGAGGGTAGTGAAGTTCAAAATTATTAAAGGCTATCCAGATATAGTAATCCTCACTTACAAAAGAAAAAGAAAAAAAAAGAAAATAAGGGATTGAAAAGATCCTAAAAGAAAAAAATAAAAAGAAAAGAAAAATAAATGAAGAGAAGCTTGAGGAGACGCCTAATAAAAAATTGGCTTCTGTTGAATCAACTTAAGGAAGGAGCTTTATTACATTTTCTAAACTTGTATTAGTGTATTATTAGCATTCCTAGTAAAGTTTTCATGAAGTTATTTTTCATATGAATATTATAAATGTCCTTAATATCAACAATTGTAATTCTTCTTGAAATAAATAGAGATTTAGAAATCTTAAATTTGATTACTAAGTACTGCTAGACTTAGAGTTTGAATCTAAGTTATTAAAGATTTTTCTTAAATTTTCCTATTATATATATTAAACTAAAGTATAGAAGTTATAAGTAGATCTATACACTAAGTCATATGCTTTTATGTAGTAAAAGTGTCACTTGAGGAAAAGTAACATTTCAGTAAGGGGGATTTTGATACACCAAAATAATATACTATTTTAAGTACATATTTTATGCTTATTTTTTGGTGATATTGCACTTTAAAGAAGATTATTTTCATTTTTTTGTTGCAGGTATATTACTATTAGGAATTTTGAGCAAAAATGGAAAAAAGGAGGTAATTATGAGCCAAAAAAATGAAATTTGGGATTCTGGCGCATAATGTGCCAGATTGGCGCATGATGCGTCGTTATACAAAGGCTTGGCGCATGATGCCTCAGAACTAGTGCATGATGCATTAAAGACTACTTTTTGAGGATTAAGGTTGTTTGAGATGAATTTTGCACAAATTTTCAAAGGGACACTTATTTTACACACCTTTTAGAGTAATTCAATGCATCTAGACCCTTTGGAAGGTTCTTTTATGAAGGGATATTCTCTTGGATCAAATCGACCCTTTGGAAGGTTCTTTTATGAAGGGATATTCTGTTGGATCAAATCCATATCTTCTATATTCGAAAGAGTTAACTTTTGGAGGGAATTTTGGAGAGAAATTTGAATTCATTTTGAAAGGAGGTAGCCCCTAATAAAAGAAGAAGACTTCAAAGGAGAAGAGGGGAAACGAAAAGGATAAGGGAGAGAGTAGTGTAAAAGGCAAGGAGAGAAGGAGAGGAGATTTTCTTCTAGGGCTGCAAGTGGAGAGGGAAGCTGAAAGATTTCTTCTTCATTACACTTCTAAGAGATATATGACTGTGCTTGTAAAGAGAGAAAGGCTTTGAGATAAATTCCAAATATTTTCTTGGGAAGGATTGTGAGATAAGTTGTATCTTTTATTTGTTTTATAATCTCATTTTTATATTTGAAATCCATGTTTTTTATATCCTTCTCATGAATTCTGAGTAGTTTACTTTATCCTTCTCCCTACTTCGATATATGGTTTTGTGAAGAACTGATTTTTTTTATGGTTTTAAATATTAATAATTTGTGATGATTTGAACTTCGATCTTCATTTACTTTTTGATCTAGCCAATTGAAATGTTAAAACATGTTGAGAAACATATGTCCTAAAAAGGGCTATGATTTCTACAACAGGGGGAGAG
>NW_018229489.1:45462-47547 GCF_001263595.1 Phalaenopsis equestris | reverse complement strand
ATATATATATATATATTCAAATGATTTTAATTTCTTTACAATCTATATACTCATTGTAAATAGGAATGATGTTTCCTTAAATCTGAACCTTTCGTCAACAAAAACTTTGTTTAGTTTTCGTAATTTTGCTTTTGAAAGTTTAGTTTTTAGTTAGTTACTTTGACTTTCAACTGCATTTTAAATAACGTTCACTTTAGTAGTTAATATTCAAACTTTACGCTTTACTTTTATTTATGTAGATTTTTAAATTATTAAATAATTTTAAGAATTTACTTAATAGGTTTTTCCAACTTCCCTATGGGATCGATATTTAGAACTTCATTAGTTCCCTTTATTACATGAGTGATACGTATACTTATGTTGATTCTAAAGGGGATTTGGCAGTTTAAAAAGAGATTTAAAGATAAGCTATTTTCATAAAAGATATTTTTGTTGGGATTATGTTTCATGTTTATTATTATATCCGCCATGTGTATTTTGTAATATTGAAAAATATTTGAAAAATTTACACACTAAATCTACTCGCATTAGTCCCCTTAACTCTTTAAGCTTCAAAATGTCATTTGAAGGTAGCAACATTAGCCAAAACCTCCAACTGAAAAAAGACATGGATTGGGTGAGCAGATGTCCCCAAATTTTTTTACCCTAGCTCACAGGATTCCTCTGAAAGAATTTGTGATATATAAATGAAGAAACCTTTTGTGAAGGTGGTTGCTTAGTTACAGTTTTATCTTTTTAACCAGTAAAGATTGGTGTGTTCACTAGTTGATGTGTATGGGCATAGGTTAATAAAGTTTACAGCAATCTGCAGTTCCAATGGTCATCAGTCCAGTAGTCTTTAACATGACTAGTGTAGTGACCAAAGGAAAATATGTTGAGATTTTCATACCTATTTTACATTACTTTTGATGATATTTCACTTTAAAGAAGGGTATTTTTGATGTTTTGTTGCAGGTATGATTAATTATGGTCATTGGAGCAAAAAAAATGCAAAAACGGTGCAATTTGAAGCAAAAACGAGCAAGAAATTAAATTTTGCCCTATCACCTTTCGATAAGTCTTTCGATGCTTAATATATTTTACACTTCTTGCATATTTTTGAATGAGATTGCACATTAAAGGAAGGTTATTTTCATGCTTATTTTGTAGGGCTATCAGTTAGGAACATAATGCAACTGAAATGGGGCGAAACAAAGCTAAAATGGAGCCAAACGGTGGAGCTGTACAGTCTACTCGCCGACGGCGCCAAAATGGTGCCGACGGCGAGATTTAACTGAGAAGACCAAAAAATGATAGAAAAGCTTGCCGATAGCGCCCTCGAGCCCGCCGACGGCGCCCGGGACGACTATGGACCAACTTTTGGCGGTTATGGGCCGAAATTCAACGTAATTGGACGCTTTATGAAAGGGTTCTTGTGGCAACTCTTCAAACTTCATCCCTACACATTAAAAGAACGAATTTAGGCTAGAAAAAGAGAGATATTTGTGAGAGGAATGTTAGGAAAAGTGTGGAGAAAGTTTAGGATTTTTAGAATAAGAGTAGAAATCTAAATTTCTACCATTTTGGAGAGATTGGAGAGGAGATTTTGAGAGAATTTGTAAGGAGATGTTCTAGCATTGCATGGATCGGTGGGAGACTTTGTGGGAGAGATTTTCTTCTTTCTTTCATATGGAAAAATCTAAGTATTGTGTTCTTTATTATCTTATGATTTTGTAAACACTTATCTAGTGGATTTGCTGTGATGAAATGAAGTTTTCTGTTGTATTTTCTTCATACTTTGTGATGTGTTTTTCTTACTCTCTCTTCTTGTTTGGAAAAAATGGTATGAGAAGGTTATACCGATGTTTTTATTTTACTTTTCTCTTGTAATGAGTAGAATTCATGTTTAGGATTTTTTGATGCATGTTAGAAGCGGATTTAATTATAAATGTGATGGTTTTTACTTGTACTTTATTTACATTACATTAAAGGCATGTTGTAGTGTTAAAATTTATTGTAATTTCATTATTCCGAAAGGGCGGTGTAATTCTCAACAAAGTGGAACCACATTCAAATTCCATGGATGGTTAAGTTCATGGGAGTTGA
>NW_018229489.1:28363-43652 GCF_001263595.1 Phalaenopsis equestris | reverse complement strand
CTACAAATGAATTTCAATGGCCCTCTACAAGAGTAAATCCTAAAAAGGTAGCTAGTGTTTATGATATATATGAGATTTCAATTCTTGCATCTCAAGTTACTGCAATATCAAAGAAGTTGGATCAATTTGGAATGAACCAAACTCAACTCACTCCAATAAGTGAGGAAAGTTCATTAGGGTATATGATTGATTCTAACTTATCATATGATGCCTTAAATACCATAAACAACCCGTACTATAACTTTTACAACCCAGGTTGGGAGAACCATCCTAATTTTGACTGGTGTCATACTACTTGGGGTGAAAACGAACAATGAGAAAATAATCATGCAAATCCTAATGGGAGTTGGAATAATCAGGGGAACACAAACTATAGACCTTCATATCTACCGGGCTCTAATAATGATCAATAATTTGAGAATAAGAAGATGTCTATGGAAGAGGTGGTATTGCAA
The DNA here is from genome assembly GCF_001263595.1 of Phalaenopsis equestris. Taxonomy (NCBI): domain Eukaryota; kingdom Viridiplantae; phylum Streptophyta; class Magnoliopsida; order Asparagales; family Orchidaceae; genus Phalaenopsis; species Phalaenopsis equestris. Next base: position 43,197 of record NW_018229489.1, on the reverse strand, counting down.
ATGGGAAACCAGTTGCAAAGTCAAAATGCTGCGATTAAAAACATAGAGAATCAACTGGGACAAATTACTAATTCACTTAGAAATAGACCCCAAGGAACACTTCCTAACAACATTGAGATCAACCCTAAAGAGAACACTAATGAACAAGTAGAAGCTGTCCAATTAAAAAGTAGAAGAGAGATAGAGGATGTGGTTAGAAAAGAAAAAAATGTTGTGAGAGAAACAAAGAAAACTAATAGACCTGAGGAACATGTCTCGAAGGATCTGAAAAAATTAATATCTCCAGCTAAAATCAATTTGGAAAGACCACCACCTCCATTTCCTCAAAGACTAAGACAACATGAGTTGGATAAAAAAATTTCAAAGTTCATGGATGTACTTAAGAAGTTAATGATAAATATTCTTTTCACTGAAGCTTTGAAATAGATGCCAAGTTATGCAAAATTTATGAAGGAGATATTAAACAAGAAAAGGAAATTTGGGGATTACGAGACAGTTGCACTAAGTGAGGAGTGCAACACTATACTTCAGAAAATGTTTCCTCAGATAGAGCTTGCCAACCTTGCAATTCCATTAATCTAGCCGGAAATTAATTTGGCCCTCTTTTAACTCCCAGATGAATAGTACTTCAGCTTGATCCCTGATGGAAAATAGCTGTGCACAAAGTCTGGAATCTCCTAACTTCCTAGTTACATGTGTGGGCTGAACACTTTTACAGTCATAAATTTTGACCAAAGATAGTCTTGAGCCCTAAATTTGATCCATAATTTGTAGAGGTTGATAAAGCTTAAGTGCTGAAAGCTTTTCAATCCCAGTCCTCCAAAATGTATGGGGTTTGCATAGTTTCTGCTAGGAAAGCGAGTGGTACTGCTTTTTTTTCCAGTCCAAAGGATTTTATTGAATATCCTCCCTAAAGATATCTGTGTACTTTTCTTCATGTAGAACATTGGCAAGGCATAAGCTGGAAAAGCTGTAAGAATGCTTTTCAATAAAGTGTTCCTCCCCTCATTTGAAAAAAATGAATTAGTCGAGCATTGTAGTTGAGCTTTAATCTTTTCAATAATGTCATTGAATTGGGTTTGCTTTTTCCTACCCTTAATCAACTGAACACCCAAGTAAGTGATAGACACTGTAGAAATGTAGAATCCAGTATAACTGGTGATCGAATGTTTGGTTTGAGCTATGGACAGAGCACTGAGAAATATTTGGCATTTTTGGTGATTTAGCTCCATACCTGATGTTAGTTGAAAATGATTAAGGCCCTAAAAGAGAGCTTTTACAGCAATATTGGAAGCATTAGAGAATAATATGGTATCATCAGCATAGGAGAGATGACTGATGTCAATATTAGACCTTTGTTTATATGCCAAATAGGGAGATTTAAGAAACATATGATTAAGAAGCCTAGATAAATAATTAATAGCCAGAATAAAAATATGGAGACAAAGGATTGCCTTGTTTAATACCCTTGGAGGCACTTAAAAACCCATGACTTTTCCCAACCACCAATACAGAGTGAGCATTGCAATGGAGCCACCTATGAATACATTGTATAAAGCCAGCTTGGAAGCCCCTAGCAGAAAGAGTCTGTAATATAAAATCCTAGTTAATGATGTCATAAGCCTTCCTGAGCTCAATTTTGAAAAAAAACATTGTTCCCTTACATCTTCTATCTAATCTAGCAAGAGTTCCTGAGCTAACACAATATTATCAAAGATAGATCTTCCTTTCATAGAGGCAGCTTAATTAGCACAAATCAGAATATGCAAATGGGGTTGTAACCTGAACACTATAATTTTGTTGATGATTTAAGAGATCACATTGGTTAAATTGATTGGTCTAAAGTGCCCCGAATTTCTTTTAAGCTTGGTTTTTGGAGTTATTGTAATAGTTGAAGCTGTAAAATACCCTGGTGGGTCCAACCCCTGGAAAAGGTTTTTGCACAGTAAGAATGACTTTAGTCTTAACACTAGACCAAGAAGATTTATAGATGGTGGCAGAAAACCCATATGGTACAGTAGCCTTGAGACCATCAATAGAATCTAGAGCTAACTTAATATCATCTTCCATAGGTATCTGAGACAAATCAAAATTTTAGAGAAGCTCTCTTCAATCAGTAAAGAGGTGTTCCTCAATAGGAGTTCTAGAAACACTCCTGCAATTAAACAACTTCTGAAAATAATCCACAACATCCATAGCTATGTCATCAGCAGTGGTTAGTTTATGCCCATCAGAATTAGTAATGGATATAATCATATTGCACTTCCTTCTAAAGTTGATACAAGCATGATAATAACTTAAGTTCCTATTTCCTTTAGTGAATTTAGTGATGGTAGCTTTCTGTTTGAAAAAAGCATCATAAAATTTGAGCAAGTGGATTTTCATTAGCTTTGTGGAGATCATGGACATTCCCAAATTTCTTCCAGTTCCAATTTTAAGGTGGGAAGCCACCTTATTTTGGATTTTCAATAGATTAATTAAGGGATTATCATATTATTCAACAACCCAGACTTTGTCATTTTCCGTGATGTGATCATGGTGAAGTGCCTACATGTTTTGGAATTTAAAGAAAGAGTTTCCTGTAGTTTTAGAATTGTTGATGGCACAAAGAAAAGGTCTGTCTTCAGAACCTGCCATAGCAAGATGAGAAACCTGTGTATAAAGAAATGTTTGAAGCCATTGTGAGTTCCCCAACATTCTGTCTAATCTCTCCCAAAGAGTTCCCCTTCTCCAGGTAAGAGGTGGGCCATGAAAACCCAAATCAAAATGAGCAGCATCTATAATAAAGTCATTGAATTTGGTCATGGAAGAGGCTAAAGGAGTCCTCCAACCCCTTTTTTCAGTTGGTGAAGCAATGCAGTTGAAATCTCCTCCCAAGGTCCAGAAAGAGTTGATAGAATGACTCAGTTGTATTAAATCTTGCCAAAGGTTTTATTGTGAGTTAACATTACAACCAACATAGATGAAAGTAGCAAAGCCCATTCGTGTACCAATGGAAATTGTAAGTGAATAAACTGAGAGTGATTAACTAGAACAGTCCACTGCATCTTAATTCTAGCAAAGAACCATATTTTATTATTGATATTTGCACAATGACTAAACTTGGGGAACTATTTAAATATATTTTGAGGTTGTTTAGTGACCATATGCTCCAATATAGCAAAGCACCTAATTTTATGGATTTTAACCAAATGGATTAGTCTTTTGAGGGAGGCTGGGTGTGCAACCCCCCTAATGTTCTAACATAAGAACTGAATTATTGTGAAAGAGTTTTACCATTCCCTCTAGTTTTGGGGTAAGGATCAGAAAGAGCTGTTATAGAATGTACCCAAAATGAGGTTTGATCCTCCAATAAATGTTGTAATTCAGCCTGACCTTTCTTTTTTCTTTTGGCTACCTTTTTGTATTTGCCATTCCTCTGTAAGAATTTTTGTCAGCTGAGTCACATTCTGTCCCTCCATCTGAGCAGCCTGAAAGAAGCATTGTGCATCAGTTTCAAGATTTATATTAGGTTGGGGAGCCTCAAAGCTATAGGAATAGTGGAGCAGTCAAGGTGCAATTTCCGAAAAATTGTTTCTATAGAAGAAGCCATAGGAGAATCCAGAACAATGAGATTGGTCTCCTCCCAGTGGGGAATAGGATTAAGGCTAGTTTGATGCACCACTTCATCTGGGAGTTTAGTAGGATCAAGATCCATAGGGGAAGGAATCAGGTTAAGAACATTGGGGCATTCAACATTTTTAGGTAAAATAATAGGAAAAGTTGCAATATCAGTTGCTGGAGTATGTTCCTTCCCATAGTAGCAGTTGTAGCAGCTCTCCTACCATTGCCACTTGTTTCAAGTTGTGGGCGTAGCCTATAGCATTTGTCATCATTGTGCCCAAACATTCTGCAATGATTACAACAATATGGCATTTTCTCAGTTACAATGGGTTGTCAATATCCATTGTGTTCAGTCCCCAAGCTAACTTCCTCAATAGAGGAAAGTGTGATGTCCCTTTCAACTAAGATCCTTGCAATAGATGGTCTAGATAGGTTATAAGTTAAGCTTCATTGGTATCCCCAAAAGTGCACCAATGGAAAATATAATTTTTTGAAGAAAATATTGTAACTTCAATCCTGGAAGCTTGAACCAAAAAGGAATAATAGGGGGGTTCTTGTAAAGGATCAAATTTAGGTGTTCACTTTAATATTTTCATTGGTTGGTCCTCAATGTAAATGATTTTTTTTGAAAAGATCTTGGCATAGTCTTCTTATCTTACCAATTGAATCATCACATGCCTACCTTCAAACATCCCCACTTTCCATGAGCCTAGAAGCTTCATTGCATCAAATGTTTTCCTTATTATCTCCATTTTTAGGTGACCCAAAGGAAATTTTCCAATCAATGTGAGTTTGAACCTGTCTTTAAGCTCAGTGGACTCCACTTTAGTGAAAATGAGAGCATGTTTTCCACTCTTCCTATTGCCTTCTTTAAAGAGAGGGCTAACCTCACTGCATTCATAGGAATCATGAAAATCCTAAGAGAATAACAGTCTATTCCCCAAGCTAGCAGCACCAATGCCCACGACTTCAGCAAAAGATGACTTTCCAACAAAGTTTTGATCAAATTGAGTGATGACATTCTCCATTATAATAAATAGTTCAACAAATAGGGAAGTGAAAGTCAATGGAATAGTAAACTAGTTGTAGATTTGAAAATGGGCAAGCCCGGGAAACCTCAAACAATAGTAACACCACAGTAACGAAGGAAACAACCTCACGAGTACTTTAAAATGGCAAAAAATGTGTAGTAGCAGTAGGGAGAAGTGCACTAAAGGAGCAAGAAAGCCATCAACCACCATTGTTTGGGTCCAAACTCTAGCAGAGCAAATTGCAAAGCCAACATTTAATTTTGAAAATATGACACTGAACCGATCCCTCATAGATAATAGTTTAAATACACGAGAACAACACAATAAGTAATACATCTATATTGAGGAATAGACATATCACTTACTAGTGAGGCGCGATTAGAAAAACTAAGGAATTTATGACATCCATTTTAGTCTACAAACCTTTATATTGACTGACAAGTTCTCATATATAATATGAAAGATTAGATAGGGTTTATTTTAGTATGGGTTCTAAAACTTCCTATAAGAGCAAACCCCTATAGTTAATTACATCTTAAATAACTGAGATCACCTAAGAAAACTCTCAATTTAGATCAGAAAAGTATTATCTTTAAGGATTTCAAAGGGTAGGGTTTTTCAAAGATTAGACCAAGGAGTGTCAAATGCAAAAGGCTCAATTTGGAACATTGTTATTGAATCCAAAGGGAAAAAACCAGAGGTTGTCACAGATCCTGAGGAGAACCTCAATGACTTTCCAAGCTATCTTATGTTTTGCTTTCAATTTCAAGAAGGAAATCATTGAATGTTTCATACTGCCAATTATTATTATTTAGGGCTTACATTTGATTGAAACTATCATACAAATGATTTAGAAGATAAGATGTTTTATGATGTGATGAATTACAACCTCAGAATCTTAAAACGAGTTAGGGCTTAAATTGTACAACATGATTGTTCAAAGGCCTAAAGATAAAGTGATGATTTATGTTGCACTAGGCAAACAACCTCAAAATCCTATGGCATGTTATTTACTTTTAAGGAAAGATCTATTGTTGTAGATCAACCTGCTTTCTCGGGGTTGTTGTTCTGTACATCTTCGTCATGATACCCATAGAGTTACCTCCGGGCTCCTCGACGAAGAAGTAGTCCTAAAGTCCAAAGGTTCAAAATGTTTAAATGACAAGGGTGCTCAATCAATATAAGTAGGATTAAAGTTGATTAAAGAGACATCAATTAGGATCCAACGGTTCCCTCATTCCGGTACCACTATTTTCTTTCAAATTTAATTAGTTTCAACAAGTCATTATCCTCATTTAAATTGGGGAGATTTTGTTAGCTACTGTGGGTTACCTCATCTGAGGGACTCTCGTAAACTCTAAAGGATGTGTTATGAGATTGTTTGTTTTATTATTTTTAAAAAATGTTGTTTAATTTAAAAAAAAGGTTCTATAATTTTTAATTTTGAAATAAGGTTTTGCAAGTAAAGCAAATACAGTTAAGAAAATGCAGTAAAAGTATATGGAAAGGAAATTGCATTGCAAAAATGTAAATGCATACATTTCATCTTCTCACACTCCCACTGAAATGTTAGGAATTACTACACATATATAATTTTGCAGGAAATTTAAAGAAAATTGCAGGAAATGGAAAGCAAGAAAACCAACTTAGGGTGTATCTACCGAGTCCTAGGTCATAATACCGAGTCCTAGGTCATAACACTTGGTGGATCCCTAAAGGTTTTAATGGATGATTTTTTGGAACAAAGTGTGATAAGTTCAATTGTTCTTCAAAATGTACAAAAAGATCATAAAATTGTTCGGGGAATAAAAAAACTTTTAAACACTTTTGAAACGTTTCGAGTTCATTTAAACTTATTAAATTGTTCCACTAATCATCCGAAGTCAAATTAAGATTTACAGGAACAAACTACCCTATTCCTTAATTAATCTCAATATTTCAACTATCCCAGAAATGGGGTACTGAAAAAATTACTCAATTTTTTATGTATGAATTATGTAGTGGAGGCCCCTAAGGGCAAATTTATTTTATAAGGAACTTAGCCAATCGAAATTTAGAGTTGGGCTAGCAGTGTTTTCAAAACGTCTGTGATTAGTTATATTATCTTTCTAAACCTTATTAAACATTCTTGGATTAAGCCTAATTCACAATAAAGCCCATTAAAATTTCATGGGCAAATATGTAATTTTAAGAATGTTAAACTAAATGAAGTTTAATTCTTAATGAAAGATCACACTTACCATTTCATCACTAATTAGGGGCCTCAAATGAGTTATTATCTTCCTAGCTTAAGCCCTCTACTTTGGACTCAACCAATATAATCAGCTTCCAAACATCATAATCAGAGGAAATTACAGTTATACCCTTGTTGTGGAAGAGTGAGGAATTGGTTGCTACCTCTCAATCCCTTGTGTTCGAATCATTCAGAAAAGTCAATTGTTATAATAGATTGCCCATTTACCCTTTAATTTAGCCTAAATACTAATTAGAGCTCAAATTCCATAATTATCATTTTGCCCTTTATGGCATTATCACCTAATAATTCCTTAAACTCAACTCAAATGACTTTGAAATCTTTATGCTACCCCACTTATGGGTCAATGAAAATATTAGAGGAGAAAAATGTTATTTTTTCTAATTTTTATTTAATTTATATAATTATTTTTATCTCAAAAATAGGATTTTCAATATCAATTCATTTAGTTAATCAAAGTAAAATTTTTGTTCATTGGAAAATTATTGGAGGTTTAAGTAGGTTAGAGGACCACTTAGATGAAATTTCAAGATTTTTAAAATTATATTTAAATTATTATAATTATTTAATAATTTTAATGATTAATTAAAATATAAAATATAATGTAATTTCAAAAATAATGTTTTATATTTTTATTAAATATATTAACTCATAAAAATAAAGTTTTCATTTTTGCGACTTTTATTTTACTTATCATAATTATTTTAATGGAAAAATAATAAAAATATATTTTTTACATTAAAAAATACAAAACTAAATTTAGAAAAATTAGGAAAAATATTTTGGGTATTTTCATATTTTTGTAATTTATAATTATTTTTAATGATTTTTAATTTGAAAAGTAGCTCCAAAATGAACTATTTATTTCAAAATAAATTTTATTTTTTCTAGGTGCCCCTGATCACAGGGAACTCAGAAAACCACTTTTCATAATTTTCATAATTATAATTAATTTATTATAATTATTTTGTTGCAAAAATTCCATTTTACATAGAAAATAGACTTTAGTAGTCAAATTAATTCAAATGAGTTTCAAATTTTTACAAAGAGTTAAAATAGTTACTATATATAGTATGAAATCTTTTTTGTTAATTTTTTAATTTTATTATATTTATTTTTTTAAGAATTTAAATGACTTAATTAGCTAAAAATTATGTACAATTATTAAAATATATTTTAAATTTTTCCTAGAGTTCTCTGACCACATGAAACCTACTAAAATAAGTCCCATATTTTATTTATTAATATGTTAATTTATATAATTATTTTAAGCAAAAATAGACAACTAGGATTGAAAATTATTGTTTTAAAGCTAGAGATGCTCTCTTACCTTAAAAAAATCAAAGAGCATCCCTATTAACATAAGAAATCAATCCCTAAAGTTTGAAGCCATGGTGATTACTATTTATTTAATTAAAATTAAAATAGTTTTGAGGGATTTAATTAATTAAAAATCAGAGACATTTCAAATACTTTTTATTTTTATTCCACATTATTTTGCTTCATTTATTGAATAAGAGGGTATTATTATTTTATTTTTATGATTTTATACACCAAGTTATTAATTTTATAAGTATTGGGATTAGAAAAAATAAAAAATAACATATTTTACTACTTACCCACATCAAACTACGGCGCTACGAACATTCCACGAGTCGCTGCGCTACTGGATGTCGCAATCCTCGTAAGCTAGCACACAGGCTTTGTTTTACAAACCATCTCTTTGTTATACTCCCCACTTCTATTGGATCGATACGTGCGCAAATGGACGGCATCGGTTCATCATCCCCATTTGTTCCAAATTGAGAAACGTCAACATTAAAGTGCTTCAATCTCACTCAATATTCAACCAAATCACTCACGGTTTGTTGATATAGCTTCATCGAGTTGAGACAAACACATCAATACGACTAGATATATTTGAAATTAATATTCTCTTAACAACTGATAAAACTAAGCACAATTTTAAGGTTTGTGATCTATACTTTAGCTCAAGTGGTGATGCCTTAATCGGGTTGGTTGTAGATGTTTTTTGTGACTCAACGAAGCTCCTTCAAACATCAATTTGAACTGAGGTTGAGCCTAGGTAATAGTTCGATCAAGGGGTGATGCGACCTTGGTCTAGATGTGGATTAGAGTGCTCGACAGAAGGGGGTTTCGATGAGGAACTTCTTCGTTTGATCTAAGAAAGCTTTTGGGTAGTTTAATTTAACCATTGGTTGAGTTTAAGGGAATGTCAGAGAACACCATGGATTTTAAACTCAAAATAGAGCTCAGGCAATGGATTTTAGTGAGGAAAATTTGTTGGAATGAACTCAAGGCAAGTTGGAGAGGCTCTTGAAGCAAATTGGCAGAGTTTCCATAAGAATTCTGGCACACTTTGTAGTTGGACAAAATTGGGGCTTCTTATAGCCATGGCCATAGGGACGGCCTCAGGCTCTGATTGACTGGTGCCAATAAGCTGAGGTGGAGAGGAGTTCGATGCTAGCATCCAATGGGGAAGTGCCATAGTGGATGGTTTCAATTTTGGGGTTCAAAAGAGGGAAGGTCTCCTCAGATTTGAGCTTTCCTTTGAATAGGGTGGTTGGCCAGAGGTGAGGTGGTGGCTAGCTGAGTTAGGGTGGCCAGTGAAGCCGTAATGGTGATTAGCTTCAAGGCTTGATAGGTGATGGCATGGGGGGAAGAGTTTAACAAAAATGGGGGAGCATATCTTCTTAATATAGGGGACCCTTGGTACATGGATCAAAACTTGGGTCTTGGGTGATTTGATTAGCATCCTAGGTGGCTAATCAAGGCAAAAGCAGGTTAATATTAGTTAATGCAAAAGATTTGAGTCAATTTGGGGTTTAGGTTTAAAATTATGGTTTTGGTTTGAAGTTGTGTCTAAGTTGTTCTTGGGTTAAGATTTGGGTCAATTGATTGTCCAAATTGATGTGGATAATTGTCATGAGATGTTTGGAAAAGGATTTGCGTGATTTTGAATTGATTTGGGAGTTCAATTAAGTTGAATTTGACTCATGGTTAATTTTGGGGCATTTGGGCTATACATTGGTTTGGATTGGGATAAAGCTTGGGTTTGGTTCAATTGATGTTTAAAACTTTTTCAGGGGATTGTGATGAAGATTTTTGGATACCAATTGGGTTTAAATTATGGAGGTATGAAGTTCAATTTGGTGACACTCGAATTTTAGGGCAAAAATTATGGATTTTGACTTAGGTGGGATTTTGATGAGGTTTGAGCTTAGGTTAAGTCCAATTAAGGGCCCAAATTGATCAAGGGGAATGTTATGAGGAGGTTGGAACTCAAAATTTGGAAATTTGATTAGGGCACCATAAATAAATCAATTTTATTTTCAATTAGGATTGGGTATGACAAATTTTGATTTGGAAATTTTGAGTGGGCTTAAATTTGGTTTCAATTGGGTTCAATTAGGCTTAAATTGGGCTTCAATTTTATTTTCAATTAGGAATGGGCATGATAAATTTTGATTTAGAATTGTGATTGGGGAAGATTGAAGTTAAATTGGTGGAATTTGGGGGTGATTTGGGGTAATTGGGCCTTAAAGGGCAAAATTGGGATATTGGTCAAGATTGGTCAAATTAGGCTTCATGAGGGGTCAAGATTGGCTTTAGGAGTGTTTGAAACGATTTTGGAGGTTTTGAGAAAATTTGGGTCACCAAGGGCATTTTTGGTAATTTTGGCAAATTTATGGTTCTTTTAGGAATTTTGGCAATTTTGGGGTATTTTAGGTAATTTGGGTAATTTTAAAATGTTTGAGATGATTTTTGGAAAAAATTGGATAGTTTGGGTAATTTTTAAAAACTTTGGGTTTCAAGGGTAACTTGGTAATTTTGGGAACGTTTTGGGGCAAAAGACTAAATTGGGTATTTGGGTAGGATAAGATCAATTAAAGATGCTAATCATAAAATTAACTTTTTTTGAGCCATGAGACCAAGGGAACTCCCATTTTGGATCCTCCATGTGCTAGTCTTAGCCAAACCCTAGCTTAGAGCTAATGGTTCAGGGGACCATCCGCATGAATTTCCAAAAAAAGTATAGGATCAAGCTAGGCATGTTTGGTTAGGATTGAGGTTGTGAGTGTAGGTGAGGGGTATCAAGTATGTGTGTGCAAGGCTGACCAAGACCACACCACCTAGGGTTAACCTTAGGGTCAAACAGTCCTATGGGGACTCTTCTTGAGCTCCCCCATATTGGCTCCACCTATTAAGTGTAAGAGGTTAGAACCAACATGTGGAACTTCAAGATAAGCAAAGATGAGTTTAAAATGTCTAATGGTGAGGATTCCTTTACTAGTTTTCTAGAAATAGTCAACAAGAAAATTCTATGGCCAGATCCTAGGCGTCTAAAGAAGAGACATGACCTCAATAAAAAGTGAGGTCAACACCTTAAGGTTTTTATTATTTTACTTGCACGCATATTTTTTATATGTTTAAAATAACTTCTAATATTCATGCATAAACTTGTTATATATACATACATACATAAACATATGAATTTTAAAATAAATTTTAACATACACACATAAATATATATAACATATACACATACATATATACACATGGATTTAAAAAAATTGAACATCTATATCCACATATTTAAAATAATATACATAACATATATTCTCACATACACACATATTTGTAATTGACACACTTCCTCATTTTTATCATTTTAATTATTTTAAAATTTTAATGAAGTTTGATTTAATATGATAAAATATTTAAATGTATTTTAGTGTTTAATTAAATAGATTTTATTGTATGATTAAAATAAAGTTAAATTATCTTAATTAATTATTTGATTTAATTATTAATTAGTTAAGTTAAATTATTAAATTATTACTTAATTATTTATATAATTTATTCGTTAAATGTTTAAATGAATTGTTAATGTTTTGATTAAATGTCTTACTATTAAAAGGTTCAATTAAAATGTTAATTTGTTAAATTATTATTTAATTATTTTGTCAATTAGGATATTGATTACTTGATTAATATATTAATTAAATAAATAATTAATTAATTAAACTTATTAATTGGGTAGATGAAATGTTAATTAATTAAATGAGTTATTAGTTAAGTTCTTTATCTACTTAACAAGTTAATTGGATAATTAATGTCTTAATTAATTTAATCCGACTTAAAGACTCTATTAATGTAAATTAATGTAAGTAGAAGATTGATTAACTATTAAATTTTTTGCCTAATGTGTTTAAGAGTTAATTAGATGATAATTAAAGTAATTATGATAACTAGAAAAAGTATTTAAATTTTTTAAGGAATTTTAAGTTTCACTTACGTGTTTATAAGGGTTATTTAGGTGGTACTTATATTAGTTAAAGTAATTAGAACCTTGTTTAATTATTGGAAGTATCGTCAAAGGAAGAAGATAAAAATAGCTTTTGATTTTGAAATTTTCCATAGATTAACTTATTAATTTTAGTGAATTAAGGGAGTTAAATGTCTTAATTAATTAATATAAGCATGAAACTATAACCATATGGAATATTTACATAACATTTAATATTCATCACGAAACTATAACCATATGGAATATTTACATAACATTTGAACATAAAGTTAACTCTAAAACATATGAACATAAAGTTAACTCTAAAACAACAAAGTAAAACATAGGCTAGGTTCTTGGTTTTTGACAAAGATAGCATGATAACATGTATAACGTTACAAATTATCATAAAACACATGAATTAGAAGTTGGCAAAAAAAAAAACCATAAAGTTTCATGCACATGTGTTTTCAAATTGGATTATAAATGCTTGGAAACATGTTCAATTCATGCAAGCACATCAAATCAACGTAGTTAAACATGACAAATGAGAAACCTCTATGAATTGATTCCAACTTATTTTTAGTTTAGGAGAAAACATAATGAAAACACCATGAATTTTCATAAAACAATATCAAACACATATAACAGAGGACAATAAGATTGAAAGCCCTATTATTCATGCCATTTAACTTCATATTGAATAGAAAAATGATGAAAGCCTGGTGAATTTCATATGAGAACATTAATTAAATTGTTTAAGATACAATTGAAGTGATAGCCCTATGAATTGGACAATGTAAATGCATGGATTTGAAGAAAAAAAAAATTTGAAGGGCAAATTTTAAAGCAAATTGCATGAAAACATGGATAGATGAGTTGTTTTAAATTTGGATGGTGAAAAGATATGTTGTACATTTGGTTTGGCTGTTAAATTCCCTTGAAGATTTTCCAAGTCATCCTTTCATTTCTCGTTGAATTCTTTTTACTTTAGTTTTAATTGGATGGAGAACTTCCAAATGGATTTTTGAATTTAGTAGAGTGGATGAAGAAGTTTTAGTTGGGAATTGAGAGGAATTGAAGAAGATATTGAGAAGGCATAAAAATTATAGAGTTGGGGGTGGTGGTGTAGAATGAGGCATTGGGAATGGAATGAAATGGGAGTGAAGGGGTTACAGTTTGAAAAATGTGGGAGAAAATGGGCGACAATTTAGTTGGTGGAGGAGTGGAAGGGTGAGATTAAGGAGTTAGAAATTTAAAATGTGTGGACGAAGTTGATCCATTTTGGAGGAAAATCAAGGAAATTTTCACTGAATTTTTTTGGAACAATAGAAATTGAGCACCAAGATAAATGAGGTGCGTCAGCCGCCTTTTTGGAAAATATATTTAATTTAATATAAATATGATTTTTGAAAAGAATAATATTTTAGTTTTGAAAATAGGAGACAAAACCACAATAATATTTTAGTTTTGAAAATAGGAGACAAAACCGCAAGATGCGCCAGATTTGGCATAAATAGGAGACAAAACCACAAGATGCGCCAGAGACAACTTTTTGTGAATTAAGGCAGTTCAGAACAAATTTTGTGTGGATTTTCAAAGGACACTTGTTCTAAAAACCACTTGGAGTGATTCAATGCATCTAGACACGTTGGAAGGTTCTTTTATAAAGGGATAATTTCTGGATAGAATTTTGAAGAGAATTTTGAATTCCTTTTGGAGGGAGGCAGGCTTTTATAAAAGAGAGGGTAGTCTAGGGCTTGAGGAGAGGTTGAGCGGTGTTTGTGTGTGTGTATTTGTGTGTGGCGTGAGAGTTAGAGGAAGAAGAAAGCAAGAAAGAGAGAGAGAGAGAGAGAGAGAGAGAGAAAGAGAGAGAGAGAGAGAGATAAATTCAAGGACTTGAAGATTTTCTTCAAGGATTCTAAGAGGAGAGCGAAAGTGAGAGATTTATTATTCATTACATTTGTAAAAGAGAATTGAGAGTGCTTGTAAGGAGAGAAAGGCTTGAAGAAAACTTCAGGGATTTGCTTGGGAAAGATTGTGAGATAAGTTGTGTTTTTTATTTCTTTTATTTTGTAAACTTATTTTTATTAATGAAATTCATGTTTCGTCGTATCCTTCTCATAAATTTTGAGTAGTCTTCTTTATCCTTCTCCCTACTTTGAGATATGGTTTTGTGAAGAGTTGATTTTATTTTATACGGTTTTAAATGTCAATAATTTGTGATGATTTGAAACCAAATCTTCATTTACTTTTTGATTTGGCCAATTGAATTTTTAAAATTTGTTGAGAAACATATGTTATGAAAGGGCTATGATTCTTACAACATTGGGAGAATCACAATCAATTTCATGGGAGAGTATTTCATCCATGGGGTTGAGTGCAAATTAATAGGGAAATATACTTTGTTTGTTGCAGAATTGGAGATTTTAAGGTGATAGATTAAAATCCTCAATTTGGTCTAGTTGATTGGAAACTAATGCGAGCTTGTTAGCTTTTAGGTGAGGGAGGAGTGAGCTCTGGAGTGGCAGCCGGTGTCCTCCCAACCTAACCATGAAATTAGGGACCAAACTCTGGATTAGTTAATGTTCCTTATGCACTCGAAAGAGGGTAAATAATAAGATTGCTCCTATTT